>NW_018128000.1:923749-933992 GCF_001952655.1 Monopterus albus
AAGCTGGTAACAGAGACGTCTCGGTTGACGTTTCTGTGTAGTATGGGGCTAGCCCAACCGAGGTGATATAATGTATAGGCCTGGTGGGTTCAGGGTCTTTCATCTTACATCTGCCTGCGAGCAGTTTGGAGGTGCAAGATACCTGAGCGTGTAATGTTAATTTTACCTGTGATCCTTTGAATAAATCAGCACTGTTTTGAAGTTACTTGGACTGTCTCGTCTCTCAGAGTTAGCAATGGTAACAAGAACCAAAATAGCTCTACACATGTTATGTGCAACATTACAGCAACATAACACCAGGCGGTGGTTTGTCTGTAACTTGATCTTTACAAGCTTACAAGGAACAAGGAAATAACTACATAGCCTGAATAAGATATTACAGGAAAACCACAAGAGTGTGATCAGATATTCCAGGAAAACCACAAGAGTGTGATTAATCAGATCAATGTTGGTAAAGACACCCTGGCGTGTCTTTTAATCCAAAATATAACAATAAACATATCCACGTCAGCTAACGTTTAGCTGCTAAAGGGCAACCGGCCGAAGACGGAGAATTTAACTCAACTGCTGGTTAAACAAACTAGGGACTAGGAGTTGAACTAATTAAAATGACAGCTGGCAGGATTTCAGCTCATCTAAAACTGAGTACAATTCCTGACGTAAACTAAAGCTAATTAGCTGCTATTTAAAGGGATTTGTAACGTCAAATCTGGCTCATGCTAACTATCATGCTAACTATCTTGCTAACATAACACACTCGTAATTTTCACTCACATATAATCCTGGTCTTCATGGTTTTTTGTCAAAACGACCATCTTATTCAGACAGGACACACGGAAAATACGCACTGTCTGGATTTACGGACCGTGTTTAAAAAATGACTATAGGCGGGGAAGATAAAAAAAAAATGTTATAAATGAAGAGGTTTAGCTGATTGTCTTGTAAGTAGCCAGCTCCTGGCTGCTAGCTTGACAGAGGGCTGAACCAGCAGATTACAAAAGAGAGAGAAAACGAAGAGCTCTCACTCTGTCTTCATATAGTAAGGCCTATCACGTCTAATGACTTTAACACCTTTAAGAACATCTAAGGCAGGGGTGGCCAATTCCAGTCCTCGAGGGCCGCTGTCCTGCTTGTTTTCCAACTATCCCTGCCTGACCTGCTGCTGATTACCTGGCTCAAGTGTGTTCAGCCAGTCAGAAGCTGGAAGATACTATCTAAGATGAAAGACAAAGTGAATTGGTATCTTCCAGCTTCTGATTGGCTGAACACACCTGAGCCAGGTAATCAGCAGCAGGTCTGTCACATATGTATAGGATTGTAACAGTGGTGGAAAGTTGTGGATCAAAACAAACAGGCCTGTTCACAGCCTGCAAAAATGTAAATATTAATTACCTCAAAAAACCTAAAGTAATTATATAAATCCAACACATTGTCTGTTTTTGTGTTGTTTTTTTTTAACTGAGTGATTCATGTTTTCAATAGACAATCTTTGGCACACATCATCAAGCAGAATTTTTTTCATAACATCTGAATAAATCCACTGCTACCTCCACCCTCTTTATAATCTAGTGTTTTAGAGTCATTTCAGCTCAAGCATGATCATTCCTTCTATATAATCTGAAACAATGACTTTGGCTCCACTCTACACTTGAGTTTGTGTATATGTTACCATAACAGCCAGTTTAACAGGTCCGCAACATAGTAATCCAATTCCGCTTAGCTTTTCTCACTGCTTCTAAAGAGGAAAAAAAGCTGTGAATGTTTTGGCAGAAGAGAACATTTTTATTTAAAGAGGATTTTATGAGAGATGTTTAGCCAGTATTATAGAAGATTCACTCAAGTGTTTTTACATGAATGTCGGAATGGAGAAAAAGAAGACAACAAGGACAGTAAAACTTGGAAACCATGCCCCAGACACATGTCCGATGATTGTTGGTAAAGTAAAGAAATCAATTCCGAGAATGAGAACTGTGAAGTCAAAGGAGAAGATTAAAGTTTACACATCTAAAAATAGCTCCATTACAGAAAATGGTACTAACACAAATGAGACATCAGGGAATATAATGAAGCTTTGTGTCAACTTAATGCCTGTTTTGGCTTTAGCCAAGGAACCTCTGGAGGAAGAGGAGGAGAGGGAAGAAGATACCAGCTGTTCGGCTGAAAAGGAACCAGAAAACAGCAATAGAAAGAACCCATCTGTCATCAAAATAGTGGAAAAAACACCCAATACAAGTGAGTCTTTCACAGGGTTAACTTTAGAGAAAGCAGCTGAAACCAAACACTTAAGTCCTGTCTTCGTGCTGCCACCTTTAACTCAAGCTAAACCAGCTCCCGAGCTTTGTGACCATCACAGGATCAACAGGTGCCTCACCCTTCTACCTCCCATCAGTTTATCTGAACAAAGCACAACCTTCCCTCCAAACGTCACAACTAAAAGCTGCAGAGAAGATGGACCAGTTACCGGACCAGTTACCAGACCAGTGACAGACAGCAGGCCCTGGATGGACAACCTTCTGTTCTCTAAAAGTGTGAGCAAAAGGCAAAAAATTGTTAATATATATAATGCCCTGCACCATGTTTTTAAACTTTACTGCTGGCAGGCTGAGTCTGCCGAAATTTTTTGCTCAGGTACAGGTGGTTCATTTTCATCTGAATGTACATTAAAGAAGTTTGGATTTGTATCAACCTTTATTGATAAGCAGGAGCAATTTCATCTTCATGAACAAGCCTGAGGAAACGATAAAATCACAAGTTTACACAAGGGGAAGGACAAATAATCCAAGTAGTGTAGAAATTAAGGTTTTGTAAAAAAAAATTGTTTTAAAAGCTACCTTGCTGAACAATAATAGTCACTGGTATGGTTCAGCAAACACACACACACACACACACACACACACTGTATGTTGCTAGGAATCACTGACTTTTTCTTGTTCTCCGTGCAGAAATCATCTGAGTTTCGACTTCCAGACATCTCCTTGTCCAGTCTGGATGTCCTGCTGCAGACAGTCACACAGAAACTAAGGGGGAAGAGGAGAGGTTGGGATGAAGAACCATGGAATGTTCCGTCCAATCAAAACCTCACTGCTGTTAGTGGAAGACTACTGAGAGAGAAGAGGTGTCATTACATAACATGCATCTTTATAAAAGACATAGTTATTGTTAATTGTACTGTACGCCTGAAACTGTCCTTACATGTGGATGAAACTATATTACACAATGTGTTATAATCCATTCAAAAATGTGTTAAATGTTAAACAGAGGGACTTTAAGGAACATTTTACCTGTCTTTCTTTTAACATCAGTGCAGCAACAGAGACATCAGTGGGTGGACACAGTGTAAACAGACAGATGACCCTTCCTCCACTTTTTCCTGCACAAAAACCCACTATCATCCTCTCTATGACGAAGAACAGCCTACTGCCGTCCAACACTCTGCAGTGACTCGTCAGAAAAAGCAGACTAGACTCACAAAATACACAATGTTTTAAAAATTATACAGGAAACAATATATTTTTATTATCCTTGAGACAAAACATTCCACAACAGACAAATACAAGTTTTTCTATCTACAGTTGTACATAGAGTAGATATAGATAAATCATTGTTCAAGTAGAACTGTGCAAACATAATACCTTCATACACATTCAGTGGTACAGACTTTGATTCTGAAATGAGACCAAGTTTTTGGTTTACATTTTCAAAAAATTGAAACTTTTCAAGAATTGTTAACATTTTGCATTTTGGAATAAAATCCTTCTGAAGCTTTATGGCTTTCTTTTCTTCTCGATCATACATAATACCCTGCATTTGGACATTAGGTAGTATTGATTTACAAATCAAAACCTATGTTTATTATTAACTATCTAAAAGGTATGTAACAATGAACTTGCAGTAAGAACTCCCTCCACATGAGATACAGCATAATGTTTCAAAACACAATTACTTTCTTGTGCATAGTATCATCAATTACATGTAACAAATTTACTACTACCGTTTGCAGCATTCCCTTTTTTTTTTAAAGCAATTTATGCAAAATAAAGATGAGATGGTAAGTGGTCTAACAATTGAAGGCACCAAAGCTATTATTAAGAAGCAATAACTTCTGGTTCTTTCTTTGGAGCGGACTGATAAATTGATAAATTTACCTCTACTGGCTCAGTTTCACTACTTCTTGCATGTCACCTTTTCCACTCTTTACTTCTTACCGACAGAGAAAATGCTTGACTGTATTTGGTCCTTTCAATCTGCACCCTGCATCAAAGTGCACTGTCCTGTGTGTTGCTGCCAACTATAAAGAGTGCAGAAGGATCTTTACTGGAGCTCTTTGTTCTGTGTTTGGACCTACTGGATGTACTGGATTCCCCCTGAACACCACCATTACTGCTGTTTGATTCACTGCTGACTCTCTGGCTTGTCTGAGATGTCTCATGGAACTTCTCCTCTGCCTGAGGTAATATGGTCATTGCTGTACTGTTGCTTTTCACTCGACTAGCTTTGTCCGCTTTAGATTTGCCCTTGCTAGATTGAGCCTTTTTTGATTTACCCTCTTTTGGTTTGCTGTCAGATGATGTCTCATGTTGCTGTAAAGTCTCGCTTGCCTGAGGGGGTGTAACCGGTGGCTGTGGTTGGATGGTGGGAGGGTTAATCCTGGGAGACAGTGCAGTCAGGTTGGTGTGTACTGTCCCGTTACTGGTGACCACATCGGTAAGGCAATCGTCATCAGTCTGCTCTCTTGCAAAGTTGACAAACACCTATAAAAATGAATTGGCTTTAACATGAGTCTCACTGATTTGTTCTCTGATAAATTTACATTAAAGGATACATTCACAATTTTTAAAACTGGTGTTAAAGCACTAGTCAGGTGCCCATATAAAACACATAAACAAAACAGTTTTTGCTTGCTACAATTGTTCCTCTTTTTCCTTTTAAGAGATGCTTTTCTAATGCTTCCATTGCGAGGCACAAATTCACATTCCTTCTGTGTAAGAAGCTTATATGAAGTGGTTATCTTCCAAAGTTCCCTGGACAGTGTTGTTCCTTGTTGAACTACAGTGGAAGGACAGCATCTTAAAGGCGGAATTCAATACAAAAAACTCTAAAACTTTGAAAGATATGCACTTGATTTGATTATCTCTGAAGCCTCATATCAAATATATCTCTGAATACACTTTTCACAGAACCAGAGCAACAGAGTTTGATTCTCTGATCATCAGTATTTCTGGCTACCTGTAGATCACCAGTCTTACAGAATGAAAATGCCCGGGTTTATGTGTTTTTGTATTCGGGATATTGACTTGGAAGATGGAGCAAGTAAGAAAGACAACGAGGTCACTTGTGTGGGAGCATTTTGACTTGGTTCAGCACAATTTGTAACCAACATCTGGTGACAACACATCATCAGTGGTAAGACACCTCCACACTAAGCATCTTGAGATGAGCCTATGCAACTTGAAAAATCACATGTATATTAATTTGTTTGGTGATCTGTTTGCAAAATGCCATTAGTCAGAATGCAGAGGCTGAAGGATATTTCATTACTGTCCTCACCTGGTCCAGGGTGGTCTGCGAAACTGAGAAGTCGATGATGCCCAGCTCCTCATAGTTGTTGGCCAGCACATCAAAGACACGGGCCAAACAGCAGTCATTTGAGGGCAGCTGGTACTGCAGCACATTCTGGTGGCGCTCCTTCAGCTCAATGCTGGGAAAAGTGTTCTTCATATAGGTGCTCACAAGGCACAAGTCCGGACTTGATTTAGTGTCTGCTAGACGAAGCATGATTGTGTAGCCGTCACCAAACCTGAAAAGTGAAGGAGAGAAAGAAAGAAATAATATTCAAAATTTTATACTGTTACATCAATACATACGAACTACATTTCTCCTCAGGGGTCCATTAAATATTTTCACATGGCAGCATCTGTTCAGATAAACAGATGAAGTGCCCTTAAATTTTCTGTAGTAATTCCCCTAATTCAGAACAGTTCACACTCTGACTGCTGTAGAAGCAGTTTTCAGTCCTCTCATATATCTCCAGTCTCCAACATTCTTTGAAAGAGTGATGAATTATGTTTGTTTAACTGGGGAGCGTAGAGTGTGGTTACCTGCTCTTCAGGTGTTGTACAGATCCAAGACACTGGAACCTGCCATTGACCATGATGGCCATTCTGGTGCAGAGAGCCTCACATTCCTCCATACTGACCAGACACACACACACACACACACACAATAAAACCCATTAGCATTGTGAAACTGAAGAAAGCTTTAGCCAGCTAATTAAAATAGCTGCAGCAAAAGAGGATTTTACAGAAATGGGATTATAGTACCACACTCACAGTAACCACTAGAGTCATACAGCAGTGTTTTTCCAGACTGAAGTCTTTGTTTTTCAGTGCTCCTTTGATAAAATAGGGAACTGTGGGCCTTCTTGTTTTGTATCTTCCATTATATTATCATCTCCTTTTTATTCTGGAGGTTCCAATCTAAAAAAACATGCCCACTTGACAGGCTGAAGCACAAGTGAGGATATCAGGCTTGGATATGTCTCAAAGACTGTGGTGTTTATGGCAAAAAAGGTTTATTCAGAATGAAAGTGAGCTCTTTGGTCAATGTTAGAATTAATATGATAAAAGAGAGATTCTTTTTTATTCATTCATTCATTTTCTACCATTGAGTCCCTGAACGGGGTCATGGGGGGTGGGGGGACGACAATCCCGGGGGGCAATTGGGCGAAGATGGGGTACACCTTGGATAGGTCGCCAATCCATCCCAGGGCTAACACATAGACGAACAACCACTCCTAGAAACACCAATCAACCTAAGCTGCATGTCTTTGGACTGTGGGAGCCGGAGTACCCGGAGAGAACCCACGCAAGCACGGGGAGAACATGCAAACTCCACACAGAAAGGTCCTGGGTGGTGCCCAAACCCAGAACCTTCTCGCTGTGAGTCAACGGTGCTAACCACTGTGCCACCGTGCTGCAAAAGACAGATTCTGTTTTTCAATATATGCTGTAATGCCAGAGAATGCATGTGCACTATCTGCGCACTGTAATTCTACAAGGCTAATGTGAGCATACTCATGTATTTTCCTTTGTTGATCCAGTTTTATCATATGAATAACAATTTTGTCGTTAGTGGTTAAAGACATTTAAGACTGAACTCCAAGGACACCTGGATTAGACTGAGTATAATCTTTGACTTATTTCACCTTTTGATAGATGATGAAAATGATGCTCTAGAAACATAGACACACATGAGATAGCTCTCAGCAAAACACCTCAATCTTCACTGCTAATTTAATTAATTTAATCATCCCTTTATTATTCCCACAATGGTGGAATTTACAGTCTGGGCACGAGGTAGTATGGGCTATCGGAATAGGGTAAATGCGCATGTACAAAATTGATTGTATACTTGCTCCTACCTGTGGGAGGTGAGAACTACAGCTCTTCCCTCTTTGGTGACACTGAGGATGCAATTCCACAGAAACCTTTTGGCTTTGGGGTCCATACCAGTGGTGGGCTCATCCTAGCATAAATTTAAAAAACCACAGCATGAAGAAAACAGACAGAAGTAAAAAATAAAAAAAAAAGAAAGGAAAGAAAAAGTTTGTGAAATATGTTTCTGTTTGTATTCGAGTCTGTTGAATTGAGATAATGCAAGAACATTCATCAAATGAAATATCTCTTAATTAAGAGATAGACTGATGATAACATTATGCATTATTCTACCCCAATGTATATACAATACAGTGTCTTGTCTGCACACAATAACATGAGGAGAGCTGTAGAGGAGTTTTAAAAGTATTTTTCAAATACTATCCAAACCCATACAGAATTTAACCGGTGATACTTATAATGCCAATGTGTTGGCTGTTTTCTACAGGGGGGAGATGTTTATTGCTTGACAGTAGGTGTCCCTGTTCATTCTCTGCCTATTTTAGCAATTGCTCTCCTGTTATTTAGTGAATAGATTTGATCCTAACCAGGAATATAACAGGCGGAGCCCCGATGAGGGAGATGGCAGTAGAGAGTTTCCTCTTGTTGCCTCCACTGTAGCCTCCGGCCTTACGCTCAGCGTACTGGGTCAGGCCCAGCTTCTTCACCCCCCACTGCGCCACCTACAGGACAGCAGAGAAACCACATCACTGTGCCACCTTGCAGCCGAATAAACCTGTCACTCCATGTAAAAGTGCCAAACCCTTTAAAGTTTATAAACAGTTTGGTTACTAAAACAGTGACATCTCTTCTGTACGCTGCAACTGAAGTGACCACCTGAAAATATCAGGACACTGAATTTGATGGTTCTTTTGGTTTCTGCAGTCTGTACCAGGACTACACTAGACAACTAGGAACTGGCAGTGTGACAGTGCAGCATGTTATTCTTATGACAGCTTTGGGGTGCACTGGTCCGTAATGCTACCTTAGAGACAGAGCCCTCTTGAACTCCCCGCAGGCGGGCGTACAGCTCCAGGTGTTCCCGGCCTGTAAGTAGGTTACTGATGGCGTCAAACTGTGGACAATAACCCATCAGCTGGTGGACTCGCTCCATCTCTGTTAGCACACTGGGAACCACACAAACATACTGGTAGTATGACTGTCATTGCAACTACTACTTCTTTTATTGTACACTTGAAGTGTCCTGGTTGATGTTGTTCACTTTGCAGAACAAAGCCTATGCAAAAGCTGAATAAGTGGGTGGTGGAGAGCATTTTTACCTGTAGTGGTTGAGGAAAGCCTCTCCATAGGTGATAGGCGTGTCTCCAGTCAGCATGCGAAATGTCGAGGTCTTCCCTGCTCCATTCACCCCCAGCAAGCCGAAACACTGAAGAACAGACAGTTCCAGGTTACAAATACAGGTTTATGACAAAATATAACATGTTTTTAGTCTCTAGTTGTAGTTTTAGGCTCAGCAGAAGCAATATTAGCGACAGTAGAAGCATTTTTAGAAACAGCAGCACAAGTATTAATAGAAATTACTCTACAGTAATAGAAGAAGCAGCATGAAAAACTGTAGTATCAGTAACAACAGCAGCAGTAGTAATAGATTCAGCATGAACAGTTACCAATCAATGCTGGGATATTTTCAGTTTGCTGCTTTTGGGAGGAAACAGTGATCAGTCACACTATGATAACTAGCAATGATATTTTGACTATATCTGCAGCAAATGTACAGTACAAAGCTGATTAGAACAACAGGCAAAAACTGAGAGTTGCATTTGGTGGAGTGTAATTACTCACCTCACCACGAGGAATCCCAAGGCAGAGACGATCTACTGCTGGCTTCCTGTTTGCTTTATAAACCTGAAAGAAACAAAAATGATGTTGCAGTGACAACTAGGAATTTATAATGTGCAAGTGTAATATAAAGTATTTCACAGTCGAGAAGATGGATCAAGGACTTTGCTCATTAGTAGGTGAACTATATACTAATGCTTCCATCAAGTTTGTTAAGAATTAATGTGTATCAAAAAGCATGTATATATTCCTTTTTGGAATGACATAATTTGTGCTTTTGGTAGAAATGCCACATGATATATATATATATATATATGTATGTAGATGTAGATGTATGACTTTTACTATCAAGTCATATAGTTTGCATATTTTGCAACAGGACTCTTGTAAGTGAATTACATATAGTATAATGTAATACGTCAAAATTGTTGACTTAAAAACAGGAGGTCAGTAACTTAAGAGAATTGGAGAGTGACAGTTTATTTAAACCATTACTGTCTATGTAGCCGACCACTTCACACTTTTGGTGTTATGCTGTTTGTACCTTGCTGAGGTCTATCATGGTGAGGATGTCTGACTGGGCTTTGCCACTTTTGACCCTCTCCCTTTCTCTGGCGATGTCCTCGTCTTCAGGCCCAAGAGGAGGCATCTCAGGCACAGCCCACCACCTGAACAGACAATACAAAACATACAAGATCAAAAAATGATTATTTTTCACTGCTATGGAATAGTGTAACTGTGTAAGCTACAATTTCACAGGTCTAGACAGACACTGGCAGCTAGGTTCAAGTCAACAGTTGACACCAAAAATGCATTTGAATAAAACAATTTGATTTCATACCACCTGTGCCAAGACAGTACCACGACGACAGGTAAGTGGTGACATAAGAAATGAGAAAAGCAGAGTTATGTATGTCTGTGTTAAGAGAAGCAGTTTTAAAAATACCTGAAGCGAATAAAGAACTTGTACTGTAGCAGTATGGTGAAGATGAAAAAGAAAACGCCCTCAG
>NW_018128000.1:934100-953420 GCF_001952655.1 Monopterus albus
TTCCCTACAAAGTCCCACTGAAGAGGATCGAGGATCTGTTTGGCTCCTGGAGAAAGAACATTTCCAGAATAATTTAAAATATCTTGAATCCTCTGTATACAACTACATCTTAAACAATAGCAAAGTGTGTATGTAATAATTCTTTGTAGTAGAATGATGAAGATATGACCACAAAGAAAGTGGTTTACTATACAATTTAGTGATGTCGTGAAGACGGGTAACAAAATCCTTGTCTTTGAAATATGAACAAAGAGGACTGATGGTAGATACTGTATGTATTTAGGGGTGGACATCTGAGGAGCAGGAATAAAACCTCTGTACCCAGCCTCTGGAATGCGTCGGCCATGGCCTGGTTTTTGGCCATGTCGATGAGTCCTCGTCCAAGGCAGAAATGAGGAAAGATGAGAAACACCTTCTTCAGGATTCTGTTCACCTCATTCAGGTGCTGGAAAGAAAATAAGACAGAACTAGTTCAAATTTTACAAAGCTTAATGAGATTGAAGCTTCAACAGATAAAAGCAGTGTCACTGTAATGTTGTGCCCATATAGCTTTGCATCTGTGCATATCTGGGCCTTCTGTTCTTTTTTCTTACTATTATGATGTAGCCAAATAAATAACAATTTAACTTAATATCTCATGGTAACCGAGTTATAAAATAATAATAGTCTCTCTTTGTCCACATTGGTATAGTTTGTACCTTATCAACAAACAGTTCTAGGACAAAGGTAGCAATGCTGCCGTTGATTCCAATGAAGAGGTTGATGGAAGTCAGAACAACATAGGCCGTGCTCGGGACACTGAATACAAAGGATGCTGGGTACATCAGAGGGGTGATGGACCACCTTTGTCCAATAAGTACAGAAAGATAGAATACTTTTGTTACAGATCATAATCCAGCTTGTGAACTACAGAGACTCTGTCTACAGAGAAAATCATGTATCATACTGTAAATCGATTGATATACAAGTCATTTAAACTTTTAATATTGGATTAGGGTTTATTTAATTCCATAACTAAAATCATCCCATCTAATGAGGGTTTTTTTAGACTACTACTGCAAATGAGTTTACATCTATTATGAATAGAGATCAATCGGGGACGTAAAGTCAAAATCAACATGGACAAAAGTCAGTGGAGCCTAAACGTACCCATAGAGCAGGAGGAGCAGGATGAGAGCCGGCAGATTTGTCTCAGAGACGTACGACTGCTGCTGGAAACCGATGAAGATCAGCACCACCACGGTGGCTGGGACGGTGTAGTTCAACTAAGAATATGACAAAACTAAATTCCGTAAAAAGAGCTGTTCTTTTACAGTATGTTCCTTAAAACAATGTTTTATGTGAGTCACAGAATATTATTTTTCAGAGAAAATCATTTAATGCAGATTACTGCCTGGTGAACCTGGGCGATCTCTTACACCAGCCATACATAACAAACACAGATGTTACCAAGGTGACAACCAATTATATTTGCAGGGTGAGGGTATATAGTACCTTACACATTATCATTTTGAGACCTCACAAAATGCCAAATGTGGGAGTTGTGGCTGCGAGAGCAAAGAAAATGTCTATTCTACTTTCTCTTGAGTACTGACCATGTCCCAAGCAAAGTTGGCCATCCAGTAAAGGATCGGTTTGACCCCACTGACAAACTGAAGGTGTTTGGCTTTGCTGACTCGCTCCTCAATCAGAAAAAGGATGAAGCTGGCTGGCACAAAGGACATGGCAAAGACCACGCAGATGGAAACTAGAACATCCACTGATGTAGTCATCCTGAAAGAGGAAGCGGGAAAAACACAAGTCAGGAACAGAAAAACACATATGGACCTACACAAAACATATTTTACAACTCAAACATTGTCCTCCATTTGTTACCACTCACATTCAACTAAAAATGTGTCTTCCCTATGTAACGTGTTCAGTGTTGTTTTGGTAAAATAGGTAACTTGACAGGTCCTGACAATTTATTTTATGTTTGGATTTGAATATGTCAATCAATTTATTGCATGATGTGTAAGCTTTACATTATTCCTGACCAATTTCTAAAATCATAATGTTGTACAGTAACACTGTATGCATTTTATACATTCCAAACAGCCATTAATACCTTTCATACCATTATAAATGCTAACTTTTTTTGCTATCTTTTAATGTCAAAATACAATGAGGGACTTACAACTTCCTTCTAACTAGTAATCCAAGCACCAACAACTAAGAACACTCAGCCAAAAACAGCACAGCACTGAACTTACATGGCTATTTCACTGAGCTGCTCCTTGGTAAGGTTCAGCGGGTGATTGTAGGCAGTGATGCCGTGTGTCCTCCTCTCTCGGCCTGGTGGTAGGCTTGCTCTCAGCAGGCCGTTGTTCATCACGTTGACAAATGACACCATGGCATGCCATCCTTTGTTATTGTACCACACCTGAGTAAAGCAAAGATCTTTTTCACTTTAAAACCTAAAGTCTAAAGATACAGAAAGCACATCCCTCTTAAAAGTGTTTTGTGTTTGACTTTTCCTTCAAAGAGAGGCAGCAGATAATGAACAGAGAAGATAAACACATTTACCTTGACATTGTTTTGACTGTTCAGTCTACCTAGAAAATCTGGCAGTTGGTTTAAGAGACGGTCCAGTGAACTGTTCTGTGATGAATCCAAGAATGTCAGAAAATATTACAAATGTTCAGACAGACAGCAGAATTGTTTAAACAAATGTGAGACCTTATTGTACCTGTTGGACTCTGTAATGAGTCCTGATTGCCATGAGTGAACCTTGGACATGATCGACCTGAGATATGGTCTGGGTAGAATTGCCCCCTAGGGAGAAACCTCCATACCTGCAAGATGGAAATAAAACTTTATACAACTTTTGGAAATGTACTAACACTTTGTTTCTTTAGAGTCCTCCAGACTCAAAATGTTAAATGAGTTTAGGAGGCTCAAACTGTGGATACTATGGTTATGGATCCTGCAGGTATTTGGCTGCCACAATAGTGTTTCATACCAGCAGTTTACCTGAATTCATTCACCCACTTCTTGGTTTTCAAGCTGCAATTTGACACAGAGGAGAAAGAGTGAATCTGTTTTCTAAAGGAAACGAACAGAATAATACAAGGCTAATATCTCAACATTAACATCAATGTTCTCACTATAGCTATCTGTGATTTTAAAAGTTCAAAATATAATGCCATTCATATTCATACATTTCCATTCTTATAGTATATTCATCAGGGTGGTTTCAGGGGCAATGCTTGTCACATGGTCTGAATGCTTTTTTGAAATGGTAAAGATACCGCATGTGTTCAAACCAAAAATAAAAATCTGTTATTCAAAATAATAGAGTATAGTATAGAGTATAGTACTGTATGTAGATTACAATAAATGAAACATTTTATGGTCAAATGAAGTGCATCTCCGATGAAGAGAAACCTATTGAGAAATAAAACATTTACATGAATGTTTTGGCTGAGGCACTTTGTTCATTAGGACACTACTACTAATAATAATAATATTATATTTTACCAACTGGCTCTTGACAGCAAAGGTGGAAACTCAATTTCCAGACACCAAAGGAAGAGAGAGCAACAGAAATTTTTCTTTTGACCCTTGCTTTTATCCTTAAATAGAATGACTACTAAAAAAACTGTTGATTTTATTATAATATGTTTAATGAAATACCTTTTCTTGAGGATTTGAGAGTAGGTCTTCACCAGGTAATCACAGATGTTATAATTTGTTAGATTTTGGAGGATGTCTCCAGTCAGCCTCTTAATCTGGAAAATAACACATTAGGAGAGTTGAACAGCTAAATACAGACACACAGTATTTCATCCTGTATAAACAACATAAAAATGCTTGAGGCAATGTTATAGTAGCTCTGTTTTGAAATGAGTTAATTTTAATATCACAAAATATATTTTATGTTCTACATACTTTCAGGCAGCTCTACAGAGCAAAGCAATTTCATTATCATCATGTGACAGTTCACTGGTAATATTTTCAGTCCAACCTGTGATACCGGATGCAGTAGTCAGATCAGATCATTTAACACCACATTATGCACATACAGTCATCAGTCGTGATCAGACCCTGCACTGACCTGTGGGGGTGGCATTCCCCCAGCACCCTGTGGGCAGTCGGGGAGCATGCGGAGGACATCCTCTGTGCTACATTGACATTCAGGGGAGGGTCTGTCTCTGCTCCAGTTGCCTTTGCTGAACATCTGCCAGGTGGAATATGAAACCTGTGGGCGCATGAACAGGCCACCTTGCTCCCCTTCACACTGAGGACTCCTGCAGGGAGAATAGGAAGTCAACACAGAGTGGTTTGTGGTCTGAATACAGTATCTGGTACTGAAAATAAAGTGCATCAAACTATTAAAACTATATTTTAAATAAATCCTAGGCAGTGATTACTTAAGAAGGAAAGTATAATTAATGTATCTAAACTGTCTTCAGAATGTTTTAATCTCAGTCTATTTTGTCCCATTTATTCTGTGTTCATTAATGACATTACTGTTTCTCTCTTGTGATAAATTCTTCTGTCTTACGTGATGTTGTCCTCTTCCTCTGTCTCCATGCACTTGGTACCAAAACCTGGCTGATCCAGCAGAGCTTCCAGGAGGTTCTCCATGTCTGGGTTCCCAGGGGCGTCATTACTGAAAAAATTAAACCAGAGGTGGGGAACTTGTCACAGTAACAAGGTATAAAGTGATTTAAAAAAAAAACCCACATAATAAAACTTTCAGTTTGTAGCTAGCTGCCTATGAATAGACCAAACTAACTTATGGGAGAAAAAACTGACAAAAATTTTTACTTTTCTGCTGAGGTAATGGAGAATATACCTGAAGAAGGTGTACTGTTCCCCGTACATCCAGGGTTGCAGCTGCAGAGCGGGGTACTTCCCAAATGGAGGTACAATGAGGCTGAATAGCAGGGCGATCAGCACGAATATAGCAGGCAGAATAATCTGAAGCACAAATCAACCTTTGCAAGATCAGTTTAGAGAGAGAATATATCTTTTGCAAGTAATGTCTAATGACTAAAAGCTAACACTCCATAAAAAGAAACAAAAAATCATGAGCAGTCAACAGAACATTTTTAGTCAACAAAAACTCTAACTATTATTCAACTAACAGAGGGGGGCACCCCCTCATTTCATTATGGCAACCACAAACCCTCTGATGACAAGTGGCTTCTAGCTCTCTGACAGCTGCTGCTGCTGCTGATTATTACCTGTGCAAAGAAGCCCCTGCGGCTCCTCCGAGCATAAAGCCAGCGTTTGATGAGGAGAGCCCTCAGCTGCTGCCAGGTCAGCCACCAGCCGGTCAGAGGGATGCCACCTCGGCCATCTCCACTGAGTGGATCTGTCTCCTGGGGTTCTACAAATAGTAAAAACACAGAGTGAGAACTTATGGGATGATAACTACACACTCCTGTCAGTGCAGATCTTTGTATGGTTTTACTAGCGAGTTTATGCCCTATTATGATCTTAATCCTTATTCAGAGCCTTTATCATGAGGTTCTATGGAGATAGAGAAACACTGAGTGCATGTAAATGATGTAATTAAAATTTAAATGTAAAGAAACTGAAAATGAGCACATTCACTACAACATTTCAGTACGTGTGTTAGTGTTCATGAACCCATAACTGATTAAATCCCTTTTATTTGTCAGCCCTAATAGTTAAATGTAGAAAGTGAAAACACATTTTCCAAATGCGGTGCGTGTAATCGGCAGGAAAAATAGAAACCCCTTCTTTTCCTATTGAAAGATGATTTACAGTAGGTGGTGATTGAAGGTACCTTGCTTACAAAGCCTTTTCCTTCCTGGCAGCATTATGGAAACAAACAGTTACAGTTACAACTGAAGACAAAATGGTAGAGTGATTGCAAATGGAAACACTATGTAGTACGTACACAAATCTACTGTAGGCGTCTATGAGGGTAGGTGCCTACCTGTGTCTGGTTTGTCAGCACTTTGTTCCTCCGCCCTGTGCCCAGCTGATAGGTGCTGGCTGCTGGGGGACACAGCCTGCAGGTCCGGCTCAACATCCACATCCGTTTCCTCTGCTACTCGCAAAAAGATCTGGAAATGAAAAGTCATGGTAAAAGTTGAAACTTGTCTTTATAAACAAAAGCTGCACTGCAGAGATTTATGAAATTCACTTCCTGTAGGTGGAGAATTATGATTTGTAACAACAGTATAGATCTACAGGGTCTCACTTAAACATAATACTCTTCTTTGTTGCAGCGCCATCATAAAGAATGTGGTGAAGCAGTAGCTGTTTTTCTTGACAGCCCATTTATTTTATCTTGTGAACTGATTTTTTGTATATTGTGTTGTATGTGTTGAATTGTAAATTTGTATGGTTGCCATCTTTGCCACGTCTCCCTTAAAAAAAAGAGATCTTGATCTCACAATAGGACTTCCTGGTTAAATAAAAAATAAAAATAAAGAGTGCCAAAATGGATGAATTTTTATTCAATGCAACTTTAACTTAAAGCTGGGGAAATTATTTAATTTTGTACATGTTTAAGCTACTGATGTTGTTCTTGCCAGATTCCCATTTTTCATTGACAAACTGCACTGAATTATGTCTTCAACAGGTGGGAGTGAAAGAGCATCCAGCAGCTTTACACAGAGGTCAGATGAGGTAAATTTATCAGGCTCCATAAGCCTGATAAATTTACCCAGTTAAGGTTAGTAGCAAAGTGTTTTCAGACCCACACAAACACTCATCTGTAATACTTGAAACTTGTCTTTTTATTCAAGCAGACATCATTCTTTTACTAAGCAGTTATCAGAGGGTAAGAGTTTCTATTGTCTCCATGCAGATGTAGTAAAGTAAGTACCATGTAGATATCAATGTAAATGTTTTACCTCCTCCAGTGTGCTGTCTGCCAGGCCATAGCTACTCACGCCCAGCTCAGACAGCCTCTGATCCAGTTCAGAAAGGAAGATGGCCAGGCTGCCATCCTTGGCGGCCATCTTCGGCAGGTTGATGACAACCTCGCGTCCTGACTCCTCCACCAGCCTTGCGCCTGGGATGTGGTGCTGCACCATGGAGAGCAATGCTGCCATATCTGCCATGATGATGAGGTGACAGATTATGTAGTGAATCTGATATTAAACTGATTTGTGTAGAAAACATAAATGAACCAAAGAGTACTTTACAGACACTGAGCCACATCATCTTACTGTGAGGCCATACTGTACTTAAAAACCTACATGAGCTGCACTCTTCACTTCCTAGCCCGGTGTCTTCACTCATGAATGACTCACTGTCCTGAAAAACAAAGCGGAGTCCTCAGAAAAATTTTAACATTTAGTGGGTGTTCATTTCAGATGAATATGAAACTAAGCATTAGCAAAAAATATCAAGCATGTGCTATGATTTTACTTCATAATTAGTTTACCAAAAAAAAAAAAAAAAACTCTGACCTTGAGAGGAGGTAACTTGTTGGTACTGATGCAGTTACTAGAAGTGCTAGGAGTGCTGGTGTCTAGTCCCTCCCTCTTCACCACAGTGAGGTAGTAGCCAGTCCCCAGCCGGGATTTCAAAAAGAGCGGCGAGCCGCAGCAACACAGCCTTCCCTGGGAGATGATGGCGATCCGATCACCTAGCAATTCTGCTTCATCCATGTAGTGAGTGGACAAGATGATGGTCCGGTCTGATGAAGAAAACAGTTGAGAAATATATTCACTTGGTCTTTCATTTGTGTGTGTCACGGTGTAGGCCTTGTGTTTTGCTTGTCATCTCTGAGTTGATTTTTAGGCTCAAGTCAAATGTTTACCTGTAAACAAATTGGTTTCAGAGTGGCAGCAGTGAGGGCAAATAATGAAAGGATTTCTTCATTTACCAAAAGAAGAAACCCAATTTTGATTCATAGTAACCCTGATAAAACCAGTGCTGTAATACTGAAGCTAATCCCACACTCACAAAAAGCATAATAATTTGTATAGTAAGTATATGTTACTTTTGATACCCACAGTCACACACCTTTGCGGTATTTGAGTAGTAAATCCCAGATCCCTCTGCGGGAGTAAGGGTCAACACCAGCTGTAGGTTCATCCAGAACTACCACCTTAGAGCCTCCAACAAATGCTATTGCCACAGACAGCTTCCTCTGCATCCCACCTGACAGAGACAGTGAAGGAAAGGTTTAAACTGAGAAAAGTATTTATCAAGAAATAAAAGATAAACACCTTTACATTACTGTAGTTCCACACTTTCAGAATTAAATTAGTGAGATTACCAGAGAGGTTCTTGGCCTGTTCATGTCGTTTGTGCAGCAGACCGACATCGTCCAGCAGAGTGTCCAGTTCAGCTTTCACCTCTGCTCCAGACAAACCCTTCAGACACCCATAAAACCACACATGCTCCTCCACTGTTAATCTGAGATAGAGACAAACACACAACAGATAAAATATGAACATCGGTTAAATTCAATCTACTTCTTTGTAAAAGGTGTACCAGATAATGTTGTTTTTTCAAACTTGACATTTATTTCAAAAAGATGTAACTAAATTCTAATTAAATTAAATGGTCAAAGTTTGTGGTGTGAAACATACAAGAAGAATTTCTGTAAACCATTAACCTTAACCAGGCTGCACTGAGAGTTTGTTATTTGTAGTTTGGAACAAAAAATAGCAGATATGGAAGAGGTGAAACTTACATGTCAAACAGAACATTGTGTTGTGGACAAACTCCCAGGGTCCTCCGGATGATGTCCATGTCATGGCGGATGTCCATCCCCTTAATGTACATAGTCCCCGAAGTGGGTGGGAACAGGCCCGTCAGGACAGATCTGACAAACATCAGATACAATATAATTAATGCTTAATTCCCACAGACCTTTAACTTTAAATTACATTATCATCTCACACCATTGACAGACTGTAATTCCTGAAACCACTAAAACTTTAAGTACAATTAAATCATGCTTGATTTTGTCTACTATTGCTCTAACATTAAAAAAATCCTGGTTCTTTGTGTCCATCCACTTAGATTCCAAATCTCAAATCAATTTTTGTATAACAGAACCCAGAACAGCCTTAAAACAAATACTGATGGAACAAATCATTGGTGATGGTGATAATTTTTCAGTCCTCAGCTCTACTCACATGGTGGTGGTCTTGCCAGCTCCATTGTGGCCAAGGAATGAGGTGATCTGCCCCTCGTAGAACTTCAGGTTGAGGTGGTTGACGGCCAGTTTGGCTCCCTTCTTGTAGATTTTCACCAGGTTCCTGATGCTCACGCCCAGTGTTAGGTTGGTAGGTTCCGGTTCAATGTGATCTGATAACACATACAACATGTATATATTTACTAGAAGGAACCATATACTGTAAATCTCACAGTGACTTACGATTAAAATTAAAATGCAGAATGTGAGCAGAAGTACATTTTTATAAACCGAGAGCATAACTCTTCTAGCTACAATACAGAACACAACTCAAAAATAAAAAGGATTATGGGTAGTAGAGATGCAGCTCCTGAATTAACAGAACAATGTGAGGTCTGGACTGATGACATTCAGCTTGGGGTGGCTGTGGCTCATGAGGTAGGGCAGTCGTCTCCTGACCAGCAAGTTGGTGGTTCGACTCCCAGTCTCCCTGCATGCCTAAGTGTCCCTGAATTGCTCCCGGTGGCTAGCGCCGTTGCGTGGCAGCCTGTCGTTATCGGTGTGTGAATGTCCATTTACCATTTTATTTTCCATGTGTTCTTAAACACACCGCTTTTTGTCTCAGCTCATTCATTTGAATTGTAGTTAGCTGGCTAAAGCTGATAAAACTAGAATCTTTTAAATGTATGAAGAGCAGTGGAGAAGGCAGCAGACGGTCTCCAATCTACCACAAAATGTAACTGTCCAATAAACAAGCTTATGTTACAAACTGACTATTGCTTATAAATAAACGTTTCCACTGTGGATCAGACCAAGAAACCTAACCGTTAACTACGACTGCATCTGTAGAAGAGTGCGATAAAAAACAGTATAGCAAAAGTTTAAAAAGAGAAACAGGTATTTATGTGTAGCAGCTTCCAGAGTCTTATACCATCATCCTGCTGCGTAGGTGCTGGTTCCTGCCTCCAGGGGAATTCCGATCCAGTAGTTCAGTTGGAAGATGAAGTACCAAGGCTTTGGGATCCCATATTCACCTGGTGTAAAAACACACACAGCACATATGCACACAGTTAGTTTGAGCAAAATTTTGGTATTTTCAAAACCGGCTCAGTGACAACCATTCATGCTCACATTTACATGTATGAGCGATGTAGAGTTACCAATTAAAATAACCTGTCTTTGGACTGTGAGAAGAAACAGAAGCATCCATAGGAAACCCATGCTAGCACAGGGAGAAAATGCAAACGCCACATAAACAAGCCCCAACCCAAACAAGCCCCAACCCAACCAAACCCAGGCCCTTTTTTCTTTGTGGCAACTTTGCCAACCAGTGCACCATCGTGCCACCTTGCACTAATGTCACTAGCCATATACCAAAGACTTAATGTACAGTATATAATGGACAGATTCTGTCCTAAATATTACTGTTATACTGCAACTAAAATATTTTGCTTGACTATCGCTCCACTGCAAACTTGTGAAAAGTGTGCAGTTTACTCCTTTATATAGAATGGAAACTGTGGTCAGCTTGTATTTATGGCACACTAAACTTAACCTCTATAGTGACTGTAACTCAACAGGAAATAAACTGCACAGTATTGTTTGTATGTCTAGTCAGATAAAGTTGCAGAAAGATTCTGCCTGAGGAGGATCAAGAAGGGTCAAAACAGTGCCTTTTTTTAGTCCAACAAAGAAAGTGCTAATCCAGTGTGCAGACACAGTGTTTTTTCCTAATCATATAAAGTTCCAATAAAAAAAAGTGTAGTCATACCAGGGAACACTGCTTCGATGTACCAGGCTGCAGTGGCGTAGATAAAGGCATCAATGTAAAGCATGATTATAGAGGTAGTGAAGGTGTAAGAGTCTCCTTCCACAGGGCTGGAGCGCAGGTTGTACCACTGGATGCCCACACCTTGCTCCTCGTACTGAGAAAAACACTCACAGCCGAACCCAAAGGCCACAGGAGAGAGAAAACTCTGGTGAAAAAAAAATGTGATAACATCTGCTGTGAACATTTATTCTTTCAACTACTGCTGAAAACCTTGTTTTATCATTCGGTTTTGTGAAATTAGAACTCTTTTTTTCTAGGACTGTGCATGTCAAATTGTAGAAAAAAAAAACTTTGATTCCACCCAGAATAATTATACTCACAGCAAGAACTCTGTGCTTGGTATTGAGGTGGTCTCTCCAGGCAACACACAGTACATATGGCAGGTAGAGGCCAAAATATATGAGTCCCCCACAGGCAGCAGCCAGGTTGGCTTTGGAGAAGAAGGTACTGATGAGGAAACACTGCATGATAGTGGCAGTGGCAAATGCCGTGAGGAAGAAAAAGACAACAGTTGGGTCACTGTATGGCAAGATGTCACCCCACTGGAAAGAAAGAGAAGAAGATGAGTGGAGGGGTTCACTTCATCAAATATACAGTACTATCACAAGAAGCTATAAAATACCTGAACATCTAAATATTTTTCACTTTAAATTTTTAAGTTGGCCCATTCATTACTTTTAAAAAACGTGACCAAATTAGTAATTTTTTTGCTGTGAAGATCAGATTCCCTCTTCATTCCCAGATTGACATATTAGTGTGGATTCCTCCCTTAATATTATTTCTGCAGAGTGGACAGTCATCTTGCCTTGAGCATAGCAATAAGCAGCACTGCAGAGACCAGGAGGGGAACCATGCTGCTGATGAACCAGCTGAGCCACAGCGTTCCTGTTCCCAAACCCATCATTCTCATGGTTTCCTTCAGCCTCGCCTCCTTCTCATACACCACACCTTTAATGATCATGGCCACCGAGTAGATCCAGGCCAGTGTCATAAAGAGTGGCAGGGAGCGATTAAGCACTCGAAGGAAACTGTGGAAAAAAGGGAGCAAGAGGAGAAATTACAATCAAAATTTAGATTTGCTTCCTAATGTAAAATAATGATGTTGCGAAAACGTAATAAAAATTACATTCACATTTTTATTAGACTTGTATGGGACAACTTCTGCTTTTTTTTTTTTTTTTTTTTTTTTTAAATAGGAACCACTGACCGAAAGTTAGAGAGGTGGGTGGGCTAAAGGCCAAGTGGAGAGTGCTCAAGAGGAATTCTCCTGCCTCCTTTAAAAGCATCATTAATATGTAATTAGCAGCCAGTTGGTCCAGATGGTATATTATGGATGCGCTCATCCGTTCCAAGTAAAAATGTGTGGAACTATATGCACAGTTTATAAAAAGATCCATTTACACTAACATAAGACTCACACATCATCCACATAGCAGGGATAGGGCATCTGCTGGATGTAGATGCCTGTGGTCTGTTTAACACCGGTCAGAACTTGGCTCACAGCTCGTTCCACCAGGTCCTGGATGTACACAAAGCCGCCCCAAATGTAGTGCATGTCATTAAATGGGTCGGCTGCTGGGCCAGGATCCCAAAGCCTCAAGAAAAAAAACACCAAAACTATGTTGAAATCAAAGAGCTGGAGAAAATCAACACACACAAAACAGAATCTCCTTGAAGCTAAAAAACTATATACTTGTTTTGCCTTAATACCATTGATTAGGAATTCACAAAATTTCATAACCCCAAGAGTGGTTTATTTTTCCACAGGAGCATGTAATCCTCTCAGATCTAATAAAATTTCATGATAAATTACAACATTTCCAATAAAGTAGAATACTGTATACTGTGTATATACCCAATACTAAATTATTTCAAAGCTGAAACTTTTCTTGTTCTTTGAGTTTAAAAACAAGGGTAAGGGTCAAAACAAGATGTTTTGCTGCATCCTCGGTACCTGTCTTTGATCTTGTTGGTCCGGGTCACATCATCAATGTCCATTCGGATCTTGTAGGTGACATGTGGCGGCAGTTTGGAGGATGAAGTGCTGGGCAGCAGGAAAACGACCCCTGCCCAAAACTGCCTGTCCTCCAGAAGCTCCAATGCTCTGTCAATCAACTGACCCTCAGTCTCCAAGCCCTCCAGTTTGTTCACAGAGAAACACTGCAAAAGCACAAAACATGTAAAATATATGAATCACGAATCACTGGCAAGAAAACTTGGAACTCAATCTGTAACTGTTCAATGACATAGGATTCATCTTTCATTTTACTATTTCACCACATCACTAATGTGCACAAATACAACAGGATTAGCAGTCAGAAAACACAAAACTGAAAATCATGCCCTTGCTTTTTGAACTTCTAAATATATTGTGAATTTATTTTCATTAAAGCAATTCCTTCTGTTGTACTTATTCCCACTAAAAGGCTGACATTTCTCAGTTTCTTGCATGTTTGAAGAGTAGCATGGAAAAAATTAATGAAAACATGAATGCCAAAAGGAGAAAAAAAAAACCTCAGTGACTTGTGCAAGAGTGGTGATGGTGTGGTTGATGTCATTGTAGATGTCCAGCCAGGTAGGTGGTGCTCCAGGCTTCCTAGGGGCATCCAGTGAGGGTGTAGACAAGAAATGTGCAATCCGTGAGGCCGTCCAGGATGTGTTTATCAAACGCAGGTTGATGAGTACTGCGACCTCTGGCCACCTCAACAATTCCTGTTTCACACATACAGAGACAATATATTAAAAAAAAGGATTTTTAGCACTAAATATGTCATAACAGGTTTATAGCTCCTGTCCAGAGACAGCAGCTGGTGAGCCAAACCTGCAGTAGCTGAATCTCCATGCCGCTCTCCATGTAGTTTTTGATTTGTGGTCCCACCTCCATCCAGGCTTCATTCAGCTGCTGAAGGATCTGCAGGTCCTCGAAGGTCTTGTTCACCTTCAGCAGTCACAACTTATATTTTGAATGGATGGATTTACTTCATAAAGCCTACAACCTACTCAAACTCATGTCAAATTGTATTTATATAGCCAAATATCACAAATTTAGCTCAAAGGGCAAGGAGAGATTTAAAACAAGTGATTGTAGATCAAAGAGTACTGTAGTTGTGTTGAGCCACTGGGACATCTCAAAATTAAAAAAATAATTTTATTTGATAAGCTTGTCTGGGTTCTGTCCCAGTATGACCTGTACATTATAAGACATGCCTTGGTTAAGTAAAGTGATAGTATCTCCTTTAGTAGTTGCTGTCTATGGTAAACATATTACATCATCAGCAGCAGCAAATGCACAGAGGTGTTGTTAGTGCTACCAACCAGTTCAGCTGATGAGCAGCCATCAGTTATATTCTTATAAAATGGGTGATCAATGTTGATGCTAGCTACTCACTGTCCTTAGAGGATAAAGTAATGTGACTGATAGAGTCAATGGATAAAGTAGCAACAAAGGTTTGTTGACTTGTTTTACCTCTTTCATAACTTGTTGTATTGCAGGAGTGTCTGGTGTGTACAGTAGTTTTCCAGTAAAGAGAGGTTTGATTCCTCGCCACACAGTGTGAGACAGTGGGTTGGACTGCATACCTTGGATCAAACTTCTACAGAATGGAGCTGCGGGGAGGAAAGAACAGACAAAACAGGACAAATGTTAGATGAGAAACACCGAGTTAATCAATACAAATAGTGTACACAAAGCAGTAACAACTTACAGCAGCTGGAATGTAATGCTCAGTGATACTTAAATAGTCTGTAACTACAGACCAACTTCTTAAATATCTGCACAGATTTCCATCCATAGCTAAACATACTCAAAGAGAACAAAAAATTGGATCCTCAAAGCCTCTTACTAGTGCTGTTGTCCCGGTCCAGGTCAGTGTCCTCAGTGCCTTTTTTGCCTAAAAAGGACTTTATATTATTGTCCTCATACCAGTTGAGTGATGGGATGTATTCGGTGCCAACCTCAGGGTAACCACACATGATCCTGGAGAAAACTCGGAGACCCTCTCTGGGCAGCACCGTACGATTCTTTGGAGACAGAAGACGAAGAGCTGTGCTCATCTCCACAAAGCTGGAGAGGGAAGAAAACTGGAGAAAGACAAAGAAGTAAGTGCAAAAGGTTTGAAGTGAGAAAAGGAAACACAGAATAGGGGGAAAATGCTAGTTAATGGAATAATAAAAGATCTGAGGACATGTTATAGATCCCAACGAGCTAATTTGCTAACATCAGTTGCAACTGGATTCTCTCAGAAAATGAGAGAAACAGATTGTGAGCAAACAAGATACAAAAACAACAGCAACAGCTTTTACAAAAAGGACAATTGCTTATCAGAATAGCTGTTCATTTTGTTCAGTATGACTAATCAATTAACTAACCAATCTCTGCAGCTTTGTACCAAAGTATAAAAACACAAGCCTAAAGTTCCATCAGGCTGCAAATTTTATTACGCTTTACCTGAACTATATACAGGCACAGAGGGATATGAATAGTTATGTGTATGCTCTTACATCATCCATGATGACAGCCAGCTCCTGGGAAACTGCAGTGACGGCCTGACTGATGACCCTGAGGTCTCCAGCACTGGCCATCAGACGGTCTCTCTGACAGGGCAAACAGATGGACAGGTTTAGCTGCTGGTATTTTTTGCAGCTCACCAGATATATGAGTAACTCACTGTCACAGCAAACAGGTATAAAACTGTATTTGACTTCACTGAAATGTAATCATATTTTTGCAAAAGCCAGGTTTTCCTGTTCAGTGATTCCTACCGTGAAGAACTTGGTCAAGTCAAGCTGAGAGAGAAAAAGGCGCTCAGCCTCTCGCAGGATGTCAGTGGGCAGGTCACACAGCTGAGTCTGAAGATCATTCATGACAGCTTCTCCCTCTACTGTCAGAAACTGTCCTAACATGGTCGCATTACACACCAAGTCCTTCAGCTGCATCTCAGCTCCAGCCATAAATACCTAGATGGGGACAAAATGATGGCACCCACATTTACTTTTAACAGTATTGGGCTATGAGAAATATAACACATCAAACTTCTTCTTACCTGTAATTATCTGTGTTTATACTACCTCATCTGCGCTACTTATTTCCATATTTAAAGCCTTAAGTCTCTAATCACATTTCTGAAATGAATGTTTTCTCCATTTACTTATTGAATTTGTATTTAAACCAAATAATATTTCCTGATATGGGGCGACTGTAGTTCAGTGGGTAGAGCAGTCGTCTCCCAACCAGAGGGTTGGAGGTTCGAATCATGGTGCCTACAGTCTACGTGTCGAAGTGTCCTTGGGCAAGACACTGAACCCCCAAGTTGTCCCCAATGGTTAGAGCCATTGGTGTGAGTTGGCGCCGCAGATGGCTGCCTCGGTTCTGTACCGAAAACAAATTCCTTGTGTGTATAACATACTTGGCCAAATAAAGGTGATTATTATCCTTAATTTTTTAGGAAAACTGAAATATAAAAACCTTCATTCATCATAAAAAATGTCACCTATTTTTGTTTCTGAATTGAAAAGTGAATGGATTTGGGAAAATCACTTAGGCTGCCTGTGCCAGATTAGATGAACTGATTTAACAAAAGCCAGTTACCGAGGGTTTCAATGGGTCCTTATCTAAGGATTTACACCAGATACTGCACCTGAAAATTTAGACGAGACTTCATCAGTTGGCCCACGGTCGCAGGTGACAGGCTGCCATTGATCAGGAGGAAGGTGGAAAATGTCTCATTGGCTCTCAGACATTCTTCTACTGGGAGATCTGCAATAGAAACGGTACTGTATTACATGACCGCAACAGCATAACCACTCATATCTGCACTATATCTTTCAAAGCACAGGCTGTTAGCAAGATAGTTTATGCTCTGTGGGGCAGTAACAATAGACAGAATAATTAGTTTTTTGCTGATGTTGTTTTTCAGGAAATACATGATATCCAGTGCCTAAATTCTTATTTCATACTATATTTCACCTTTCATATGCTTGACTTTAGTTTACCAGACCCTAGGCAAGTACCAGTACACATATTACTGTAATAAAAACCTGCATAGCAAGAAAATCTGTTTTTTTTTTGTTTGCCTGGAATTTAACTAGCACCAGGAAATATTTATATAAACACAGACAAACATGTCCCTTAATGTAAAAAGCAACAATTTTGAGGTACATAAGACCTGTATTATGAGTCCTTTACAATGTCAGCAGCTCAGGATTTGGGGATTCAACAGATATCTCTTAGGGTGTTAATGTGGCATTTGATGCAGAAAAATCCTACTGCCGAAACTGTCACCTGTGGTGGTCATGTAATTTAATCTGCTCACAGCAAGAAGAGGCTCAACAGACTCTCTGTTTCTGTCACAACAGCAACAAATGGCTGCATTCAGTCGGTCATTCGACACCTGCTTAAAACCATTCATGGTTTTACTGTAACCTGTGTTACCATGGTAACCTGCTCAGGTAAGTCTGGGAATAGTGTTGAATCAAAACTAAATCTGAATGAATTGCTATGGTTTCCTGTTGCAATGGCCAACAGAGTCTTAATCGTGTTATATTCGATATGTTATTCTTTGTTTGCATACTTTGTTTAATAAAGAAAAATTGTGCAATTGTGTAAAAATCCACAATTATACAACTTAAACATTAAAATGTGCATTTTTTTGCTCCAAAAACTTCAAGGAATTGTGCCTTCACTTACTCAAACACGGTGGTCACCTTGTCTTCCTTTACCCCACTACATATCGACTTTGTTTAAACTGCACTACTACGTCACTGACAGAACCCAAGTCTCTAAAGGGTTTCTGCATATGCATAATTTATACTGATTCCTGGAAAGCAATCCTAAAGACATACACTGGCATTATATATTCTTGTCTGTCTTGTGTGTTTTGGCATGCCACAATGACTGGGCTGGGTGTAATCTAATGACATATCAGAATAAGGTGCCTGTAGAAAGGAAAAACACTTTAAGGGTTACTGTGTCAGAATGTCAATGTATCAGGGCAGTGGTAGAGGATATTTAAATAAGATGTGGTACTTGGCCAGGCTCCAGGTCTTTCTCCCAGCCTCAAGATGCTCTCCATCAGATCCTGAAACCTTGACAAGTTCCGGTTTCCGGTGTAGGACAGAATAGTCTGGGCATCCACAAACAGACGAGAAAGTCTGGAGAACAACAACAACAACAACAAGAGTCCTGATTAGAACAAGCACATTTAATGGCTGTCTATCAGAGTTAATGAGCAAACACCACCTTCACGTTTGTGAACACCACCAGCTGTGTTCAGTGAAATGTCCAGCAGTCCAGATTTAAACTGGGTTAACTCAAGCATAAATTCAATAGACTGTCATTTCACACAAGCAGCTGAAAGAAGAGTATTTAACAACCTGTGATCTGAGCTTAATAAAAACACAACCAAGATGAAGGGCTACTGTACATCTAATTATTTTAATTATCAATTCATCTGTTGATTATTTTCCTGATTTATCAATTGGTTAAAAATGTAGTGGAAATAGTGTAAAATGCCCGCTTTCAATAAAGACAATGTGATTTGACTTTTTGTTTTCTTCAATCAACAGTCATCCAGAATATATTAAATTTACTTTCACCTAAAAAAAAAAGAAAACCAGTCAAACCCCAGTAGAATTGTTTGGCTAAATCAGATCCTCCCATTATTTTTGTGTGGACCAGGTAATCTATTCATTGATCAGTCATTTTAGCTATACCTGAACATAAATAAATCCAACAAAATATTGACTGTGACTGATTTCTAAAGTTTCAAATTGATTTTTGTATCACAGTGGCATTAACTGAAACCAACTGCTGTTTGGAAATTAAATAATTATCCAGAAGCTTAAAGTTGCTTTGGAAAATGGGGAGCAGCCATGTAAAGTACATGCTGTTTGTAGCCAACAGTTTAAATCCACTAGAGCGCAAGTACTGTACAGTATGGTCATTATAGCCTGCTTTTACTATGCTACCTTGCTAGCAAAATAGTTTGAAAACAATGATCTAAGTCTATACATACAGCTGCACCAACATGTTTTGTAGCTTTGTTATTGCGTTTCTTAATCTAAAATAATCTCAATTCAAACTTAATAAGGCCATGATGATTTTCTCCTTTTTTGGTCAAAAACACTTTAACTTATGTATAGCACAAATGTATGCATGATATAAAACTCAAGATCGTCTGGGCTGACAGCAGCTGATGGACTACTGTTTCAACATATAATGATCTTTCTATCAATTCCACCGCTCTGGACAGCTGTATGTTTTTATCTCAAGTTTACCTACATGGAGTTGTCAAAGTTGCCAACTTGGCCCGGTGACTCCCCGGGCGTCGGGCTGTGGAAGCAGGGGTTGTTGATGTTGCAGATAATACCC
>NW_018128000.1:953438-953789 GCF_001952655.1 Monopterus albus
CCTGCTGATGGCAAGGCTTTGTTTGGAAAGTGACCTACAAGTGAAATAAAAAAAACCCAAAATAACTGAATACCAAGACACCCTCTTGAAATACATACAAAATGTATTATAGGCACTGATCAACTGTACTATTTTATTATATTGCTGCCCAGTTGTCACCTAACCCTAATGCAGGAGTTCTCAATTAAGGTCAAAAGAAAATCACAGTTTAGAAAAGCAAATGTATGGGTGTGGCACAAGATTTACTCTGGGATTTAATCCTCTTTAGCTGGTTGGTGAAGGACAGATGTTATATAATATCACTCACATTGGCTCTGTTTGTAAGGAGGGTGTGAGTGACGAACAGAGATG
>NW_018128000.1:953802-983024 GCF_001952655.1 Monopterus albus
AGAGCGGCCAGAGGAGCTCAATAATCAGCTGGATCTGCATGAGTGGATAATATGGGTCAATTAGTATTACTCGGCTGTAAAAACAATGTGCTCATTTAATATCCATGCTGTGTCTCTCATATTTGTCCTTACTGAATCAAGAAACTATTTTTTATATTTCTGTGAACTGAAAACATGCCCACCTTGTTCCTCCTGCGATATGTGATGTTCTTCCAGAGCAGGAGGACGATCTGCCTAAAAATATTCATAGCTCTCAACAGGTACCTGCCATGATGTGATCCTGAAAAACACAAAATGTGGTAAGAAAATATTCAAGGGGCATACATACTGTATGTAGTGCATACCAACATATACAAAGTAATGTTTAGAAATGGCAACTTTTCTCACATTAAATAAAAAAATCTATTTCATGCCCTTTCCTTTAACAATAATACACTGAAGAAATGTAAACCTCCTCTATACCAGAGATCCAACAGGCTCTTTTTATATTTATCTTTGGTGCTTACGGTGATCTGCTCAAGACAGACAAGCCTCTGCTTTATCCTGAAATCCTCCTGATGCCAACAGCTTACTTGTACCACTCTTGAGACTTAGCATTCACTTTTGCTCTGTGAATGCCTTTAGACTGAGGCATCTTACTAGTGTCTGTGTTGTAGTAAATAATCTGAGGGTCTGGATCATGATTTGTGCCAGGCTAACTATGGTTCATTTCCTTTGGAAATCAACCACAGCTACTGTCGACCTGAAAACTATATATGTGCATTTATTTAGCCTACGCTTCTAGTTTTTGTAACCACTGTATTTTCTTTGACATTTAATTTTCCCTGTTTTAACCATTTAACTTCACTCCGTTCTTCTTCTTCCTACTTTTCAGAGCCTTAGGTTTACAGATGGAAAACACAGGTTAAACTTTCAATGTATTTCAATATCTCTGTCAAGTAATGTGGTAAGTTACTCTATTTTACATCTTACACTTGTAATAATTTAACACAGCTTGAAAAATATTAAGGCATATCTGCATTTGGGACGCAACTTCGTCAAACGAAAAATAAAATCAAAAGACTGCTTAAATGCTATTATTACCAATTTATTTCACCGTCTGACAATTGAAAAATTGATTAATCAAATAATTAACGATAAATAACTAACTATAACAGTAAGATAATTAAAGGAAATTTGGCTAACCAGCTAGTGGTAAAGCTACATCAAGACATTTCTAGCATGTTACACAGTGATACTGTCAGTGAATAAATAGGTTCCTTTAAACAGGATAACTAAATGATTAAAGTGCTCCAAATACTCGTTAAACTGCAGTTAACGACTACCTTTTTGACAGGTTGTAAAGTCGCACTATATACCATGCGATAAACGGTCGGCAGCTTGTCATTGACTCACCATTTCCCGAATGTTTGTATCGGGAGGTGCAGTTTCGCCCTCAGACGACGCTGATTGGCTAGAAAATTTCAGGGCGGTTGTCAAAGAAGCCGGAAAATAATCTGATTGGTTTACATCTATGTTTTGTTAACAGACGACAGCGGATTGGCCAGTCATTGACAGCAGCGTTACATGCTGCTTACAGGTCCTTTCATAATAACAGCTGTATTCTTACAAAATCTAGGAAGAGAAAAGGTATTATTTTATTAATACAAGCAACATACAATTACATTTTACACTGCGAGAAGGTTCTGGGTTCGGGCACCACCCGGGACCCTTCTGTGTGGAGTTTGCATGTTCTTCCTGTGTTTGCGTGGGTTCTCTCCGGGTACTCCCACAGTCCAAAGACATGCAGCTTAGGTTGATTGGTGTCTCTAAATTGCCCATAGGAGTGCATGTGCGCGTGTGTGGTTGTTCGTCTATGTGTTAGCCCTGCGATGGATTGGCGACCTGTCCAGGGTGTACCCCCGGATTACATTGACTCTCAATAAATAACATCAAAAAGAGATCTTAAAGATTATTTTAATGAATTTCCAAAACAGCAAAGTCTCAAAAATATAAGCATCTCTCTTTCTATTAAGGCAGTAATTCCCATTTGTTCATGATATCTGTTTTCCGTCAGGTACAGTCAAGGAAGCACTAACTGAATGAACCAGAGCTCTGCACTAAATAGCCTTCTCTGAAACCTGTGACAGAGACTGGGTGATGTGCACATGTACATGAGGGGCTGGAAGCACATCAAAATGAAATGCACAGTGCCTTTGTGCACACTCATATGAGTATAGTATACTTGATCCAGTTAGTGAAGTAAAAAAAAAATGTGCTTAAACATTATTGCATCTCAGCTATTGCCTGTACTGTTAAATATCTTATAAATATAAATTGAGTTAAGGTATTTCCCTGTCATTGTAAAATATCCTTTCACAACATTCAAAAGCTCTTTACATCTTAAAAATATATAACTAAATTACTTTGTTGTATTCAGTGGTATGACAACAGTTTATGATATGCTGTATGATAATTGCATAATATTTTCTGAGTTTGGCAACAGTTTATGTAGCAGAGCACTGTGCAGTATTTGTCCTTGATGTAGCAGGAAGTGCTCAAAGAAACACTGGCTGTTCTTGCCCTGTTAACAGTCGATATGTTGAGGCTGGCATCGTCTTCACGTGGATCTGTCCAGAGAGAGGGGGGTGGGAAGGATCATAATTTACGCTGCACAAATGTTATTTTCAGGTTCAAATATATAAAAAATAAACTTTGAGTGAAATACCTATTGCTGAATTTAAATAATGTTTCTTTTTGCATGTAAGCCTTCCCTGCTCTCTCACCTCTCCAACAGCATTTGTCAGGATCTGAATAATCTTGTCATGCGGAGTGGCGACCACACTCTGTCCGTTGATTTCAATGATGCGGTGCCCGACACGGATGCCCCCCCTCTCTGCTATACCGCCCCGCATCAGACTGCAGATCTGCAAAAGAAAAACCAAGGGATGCTTTAAATTTGCATGAAAGCATAAATAAATGAGCAGATGAAATTGAAACTTTCAGAACTTGTGTACTTGGCTGAATGCTGCCATGGTGCATTAGGTTCACATTTAGTTAACATAGTAAATGTAGTCCATTTAGTCTGTATTTACAAAGGGAATGATGACATCAGGCTCAATCATGAGAACACCTTTATGTATGTTGCACATATTCACACCAGTAAGCTGCCAGTCAAGGTCTGTTTTTTTCTACTGCTGGCCAATTAATTAGATATCCTTCAATCACAGCCAACTTTCCTCCAGATAACTTCTGCCAACAGCTTTTACAACAGTATTCATTAGGTGGACTGGACTTCAAACGTGACAAAACAGTGACACAGTAAAAATATTAATATTGACGTACAATGCCGTCCTCCACGCTGAAGCCCAGCTGAAACTTGGGATCTGGCCGCCTGATAATCGCCATGGTGACTGGAGGGCAGTGAACAATACTGAGCTTCACATACTTTTGGCTTTTCAGATCCTGAGAGGAAAACAAAATGTGAAACAACAAATTAAGGGGGATTATCCAAGATGACACCAGTATTTTTTGGGGTTGTCAGTGTGCTGTGGCTTTATGTTTCCTCACTGAGGAGTTCTTGTAGGTTCCTTTATCACAGAAGTTCTCTACCTTTGATATGTGCTGCATCTCTCTGCTTTCAAGACCTGCGAGCAACTGGTGCTAGTCTCCTCTATAAAATCTTGTGCTTGAACTGTCAGTGCACAATCACTGTACATAAGTCATTTTTTACCATGTGAACACATGTTGAGAGCCTCAGGTTTCAAAACACTAAACTTTACATGCTTCACAATATAAACTGATTGCTGGGCAATTCATCCATCTAATATCTATACCGAGTATTCTTGAATAGGGTAGTGGGGGCGTTGAGCCAATCCCAGCTGACATTGGGCAAGAGACAGAGGTACACCCTGGACAGGTCACCAATCTATCATAGGGGTGACATGTAGACAAACAATCACACACACTCACATTCACTCCTACAGGCAATTTAGAGTCACCAATCAACCTAAACTGCATGTCTTTTGGACTGTGGGAGGAAGCCAGAGTACCCGGAGAGAACCCACATAGGCAGAGGAAGAACATTAATTAAGGAGGATTATCCAGGGAAAACCCAGGTTTGAACCTGGAAGCTTCTTGCTGTGCTGCCTGTACTGCTCCTAGTCATGATGCTGGGAATTCATGATGTTGGGTCCACGTCAAGTAAATGTTTCAAAGACTGTTCTTCAATCTCTAAACATGACTGTCATTACACATCAGTAATCCCTACAAATCTGTGGTCTGTTTTGTTCACTCAAAAACCCAAACACGGGTACCGTACTTTCTGGACTATAAGCCGCTACTTTTGTCGCTTCATGCCCACACCCTCATCATGGACAACACGCGACGAAATGCATATGATGCAGCTTTCAAGTTACAGGCGATCGATCTGGCTGTCGAAATATCTCATGTTACAATGTGTACAAAATGTTTTTTTCATCTAACATTTAGTGGGTGCGGCTTATAGTCTGGAAATTACGGTACAAACATGTTGACCAAGAAAAGCAGCCAAATGGTACATTTGAAAATATTTAGTATTGCATGTAAAATTATTTAACAATTAATCGATTATCAAAATATGCGATTACTTTTCTATCAAGAGACAAATTATTTCAGCTCTAGAATCCACTATCAAATCAATACTGATAGACTGCCACACTGCATGGAAACACAGTGCCATCTAAAGCATCCAAAGACGGTACACAATCAAGCTCATTTGAATGCACAGTGAAACCACTTGAGAAATTCACATTCAAGCATAAAATCAAACAATTTTACTATTGTTGTTAATATTATGGTTGATATTTTCACCATGAGTCTTCCCTTCTTACCCGGATAATGCTCTGGCAGGTGGCGATCGGCAGACCCACCAGGCTGGTGCTGTTGACGGACATGATGCGGTCACCGATGCTTAGTTCTCCGCAGCGCTCAGCAGGGCCTCCGTGAAGGAGGTTGGCCACTACCACAGTAGGCAGGATGGAGCCCCAGCCTGACTCCACCACCGCCAGCCCCAAGATCTCTCCAGGAGCCTTGGTAATGACTACCTGAACCAGAGACAGACATAATTCTGGTTAGAGCAAGAGAGCACATACAACATGAAGCTGTAATATGCACATAAGGACATTTGTATTATTACTCAGTCATTTTTCTCTGTGAAACCCTGTGTTAATACTTAGATCCACTGTTTGACATGATTAAGGAATTAAAGCCGTCAAAGCAAAAGTCGATGCAAACAGTGGCATGGGTAATAGACGTGCACGTGTTTCTACAGTACAGTGTACATGCTACTGCATCAGGTATCTGCATTTACAAACTTGTAGGCGTTTACAGCATGTGCAGTCAGAAAGTACATTTTTCACATACTGCATGACCCTTGTAAGTGTCATACCTCCTTCACTTGTGCACAACATGTTCTTATACTCGTTTGTGTGCTTTGGAATCAAGTGTAGTTGAGAAACGTGACCTTATGCTTATGAACATAATGTATAACTGTTCACCCCCTTATTATTAAAATATGAACAAAAACATAATGACCAGATGGATTGACAGTGGAGAAGTGAATTTTTATGCAAGACTAGTCTGTAGTTTTGGAGCCACCTCTAAAATCTATGGGGAGGAAGTCTTTGTGTCAGTTTAAAGATGGCAGTTACATTAAATTTAGAAGAGAAATGTTGACACATGATTTTAAGGAAATCTTGAATAATCTAAGATGAATATCAATGATTATTATTTCATTATTCTCTCATATATACTGTCAAATAGTGAATACTAGACATCTTGTTAAAGCCCATCTTCTGCAACTGAATGGGAACTTATCCCCACTACCATCCAGAGATTACTATACATCTGTAGTGTAAGATCTGCAACCACAATACTTTTGCTTACATCTCTGAGGTTCTGAGAGTCAGAGAAGTGGGCCAGGTCTCCATTGTAGAGCTCCTGATTTTCCAGGTAGTCACTGTACTCGCCTGGCCCAAGATTGCTGGCTTTGATGCCATTGGTCTGAAGAAACTGCTGGTAGGCCACACCGAATGCCTGACCAATAGCCTGAGCTATGATCTGAGCCTGAATGGAAAGACAAGAAGGAGGAAAGAAAAAGGACTCATTTTAGTTACAGTTAAGTCTACTGGAAGACTAACATCTGAACAGAAAATTTTAAAGGGAATATAAATATTTGTCCTGCCCTCTATTACTCACTGTTTTCATATGAACAAATTAAAGCAAATAAATTGCAAAACCTATACAGCATCAAATCCCAAAGTGTTCCCCATTTACCTATAAAAATTATCTATATTTCACTTACTTGCTACATTCTCCTTCTCATTTGCTCCAACCCATTGTAAGCCTCATTTCACAATAAAACCTTTCATATTATATTAGTTACTCTGGGGAAAATGAGCAGTAGAAGCAGTGGTTTCATGGTATTCATGATCCTGCAGCTAATTAGTTTCTAAAAGAAACTCTTTCTCCTCCTATTCAGTCCTGCCAACAGTGGGAAACTGGGACAACAGCCAGACCATTTTTACATTCAGGAGAACTCGTTGCCTGTCTGGGGGAAGGAAACCAGGCCAAGCTCAAGCTGAAACTGTTGTCTGGGAGAAAGCAACACATCTGATCCAAGATGCAACATTGTGCAGAGGAAGAGACACCTTAATATTGCCTTGAACTATCAGATGTCTAACTATCACAATGTCTGTAACTAAATGTACAAGGCTACAAATTAACAAGTCAACTGAAGTTGAGGTCATATGTAAAAGCAAAGACAGAAACAATTTTTATTCTCAAAGCCCAGCAGCTGTTGGAGCCCAGAAAACACCAAAACATTTCTGTTCTAAAAGAAAAAACATGTCATGCTGGTATAAGACCTTTCAATGGACTCACATCTTCAGAGGAGAAGACGTGGCAGATCATCAAGCACTTCTTCTTTGTGGAAGATGAAGAGTTAGCAGAGGAGTCACCATCCTGCCTTCTGAGTTTCCTTCGTGCCATCAGGACCACAATGTTGTCGATGTCAGCAATGTAGGAGATCATCTGCAGAGCGTGATCCATCATGGCTTCCTGAGTGTCAACACGACACTAGAGGGTTAATCATTTTAGAAAATGAAACTTGCAGAGACCTTCCTTAAATAGCTAATATATCACAAAGAACATCATCCCGCTTTATGTTTTCTCTTTTTGTCAGTCCTGTTATTATGCCTGGTACTTTCAAATAGAGAGGCCATTTCCAAAACTCTTCTTGCTGAGATGTACAATGGTAAGCTGCCAAAAACACTGGACTAATGAGCTGTGAGGACAGAATAGAAGAAAAACATGTACTCTGTAAAAAGGATTATGTGATTTATGTCATTTCTTGCAAATTTAACTGTGTGGCTCAAATGGTAAAATTAAGAAAAGAAATAATCACCAATAAGCTGTGATTATTTTTGTTAAGTATAGTGCAGTGAGGTGCAACAGGAGTGAGCTGACAGTAAATGACCTCCTTTTACTCTCCTGACAATTGAACCACACAGGGGAGAAAAACAGACTACTATTCCTGCTCAGTGTGGCACTGCCATATAAAATAAAAGCTCACTAATACATGTCAAACCCTGGATTTAATTAGCAAGTAGGGACAATTAAATGCTTCTCAACTCCTCCAAGCACTTTGAATTGCCTTTGTGTATGAAATGAGCTATATAAATAAAGTTGCCTTCCTTTTGAAGTGGTTGTAATGACACTACTAAAATTACTAAAACATTTTCTAATTTAAAGCAAATCTTCTAGTGCTATGAGAAAATTCAAAATCTGGAACAAAAGGAAAACAATTAAAAACTATGGGGTTAAAACATGACTTCTTATGAGCGGCCAGCTAAACATACCTGTGTGTCAGCAGTCAGCACTTTGATTCGCTGTGTGGAGATGAACAGATCCACCTCAGTCATCGGCTGCGACTCTCCCTCTGGAGCCTGAAGGAAACAGCCACATTTATTATACAGTACCAGTACAAGTCAATGTTTATGAGTATATCAATTGATGACATTCAAGTTAGTGTGGTCATGATAAAAACAACAACAGAAATACATTATCAAGTGAAGTAACACAATAACTCCTGGTGTCACAGTCGAAGCAGGTGTGCAGAGTCATCGCTTCTGTTTCAAACAGTGTCCACTGTGAGCATCTTTTAGTGCATCTCTTACGTTAGTTTACCTTTATTCTGTCCACAGCCTCCTGAGCCTGGGCCATGCGAATGTTCGTAGGTGGATTCCTCTCTGATTTGATCTGAGTGGAGCCCAGGTACTTTGCACCAAATATTACTCCATCCAGCAGGTCTTCGGGGTCACACGGACCAGGCACTAAAAAGTGGCAAATATTAACATTAAATGGCTTTGCCTCATTTTTTATTATGATATTTGACATAATTTTGCTGAATTTCTTCAAGACAAAATAAGTGTAGTGAAGCACTCACCATCTTTATATGAAGGATGGTCATCAGTGTTCTGCAATGACAGCAAAGAGACACGTTTATTTTAAATTAAAACGGCTAAGTCTGAGTTGTACAAGGTATAAAAGTCAATGATCATTCTAGTTACTTAGCAGCTTAAAAAGACCAAACACTGGTTAAAGCATCACAAACAAAGGAAGGAAGCCATCTTGCTTTTCACTGTTTTATACCATTTTTGGATTCTTATCAGACTGAGAGAAAACAGTGGGCTCTGATGAGCTGTGAGTGTCATCTGTTATAAATTTTGATTTAATTTGACATTTTGTATACTTAAACAGAAACACAACTCATAATCACCCTGGAAATATTTGTCAGCTTCAGTCATAACAAAAGTTACAGGTAACAATTAAATGTTATCATTGGCCAAACGTCGATGTGTCAGCAGATAGACAGATGCAGTCAATCTACTATATTTTAAATCAATTTTTTTTGTAGACAGTTTTTAACTAAACAGTTTAAAAATTAATGAGTTTACACACTGATACTCCAAAGTCTACAGTTCATCATGTTAACTGAAAAGCGATAGTACCTCACCCTACCTGCTTGCTCTCTGCACCAGCTTCCTCCTCTGGAGGCTCCTCACCCAGCTTCATCCACACTGGCTCTGGATACTCATCATCGGGCAGGGAAGTGAGGGACAAATCCCTGTGCCGCCAATGCTGACCATTCCCATGATGCCCCCAGAACCTCTGAGCATCCTCTTGACTGTAGGAAGTTGACACTACCGCATCCACCTCCCCTCTGTGTGGCAGACAGGTGGGATGCAGTGTAGTACCAATCTCTGTGCACTGGAGCAGTCCCAGCAGGTCTCCCTGATGCCTTTCAGCAAAAAGTAGTCCTGTAGTTTCAGTGCTGTTGTCTGTGGTTAGGGAGGAGGCACATGCTTCAGACAGGCCGGAGTACTGATGATGAGGTGGTGTCTGATGACTGGGATAAGACTCTTCTCCCATCAGCTGAAGCTGGCTGAGCAGGGTGTGGATGCAGCTGTGGTCTTCATCCCCTGATCTTCTGTGAGCAACCTCCTCTTCAGTGACAATATTCTCGACTTCCCTAAATGCTACCTTTTTCTGGCCTGCCTCTAAGTCTTCAAACCTCTCCTCCATATCAACTGCTGCATCCCCTTCTTCTACCTCGACTTCAGCCCCCTGGACTGGCTTGGCATTATTTTGCAACAGCTCCTGCTGGTCTATGTGAAGTTGAGTCACTGTGTCACTCCTGTCCAAAGGTGGCAATTCTGGCTCATCTGGACTCACTTTGTCCAGGCTGTCGGCAGAGGGAAAGAAGCCAAGGTGATCCAGCTCATCTGCTGAGCCTGCCGCACTGGATGAGTCAGACCTCCAGTCTAATGGCGGAGGCTCGAACATGTTGTAGGAGTCCATATCCTTCACATCTGATCCTGGCGAAGCTGCCACATTACATCTGCTGACCTCAACCTCAGAGACTCCATCAACAAGAACAGGGTCAGAAAACTGGGCATCTGCCGGTGTAGAGGCTGTTCGATCAGCAGGGCTGACATCTGAGTCCATTTTGTGAGAAAGCCTGTCAGAGATTAACTGTCATTAGTGTGCTGATTCCTGGTTAAGGTCACAATGTAACAGATTTATCATGGATTTGGTTCACATGGTTTCCAACTACCTGTTAGTCACTGTAATTAAACGTCAAAAAGTTGTAATACTCATGTAAATAAGAGTTGCTGCAGTATTAGAGTGTGTCCCAGTACACCTTTAGTGCTAATAGAGCCAGCTGCATCTGCATTATCTGACATACAATCATACACCCTGTTGTCCTCATTCCACCATGACCATTAACTTAACCGATTTCGACGATTTTTAATTCGTTAACGTTGCATTCACTGAATTGATTCAAGGAATGATGTTTTGGTTATTTTCTTCTCTGAGCTCGTTACAGCTGCCTATTAGTGCGTCTTAACAGTGGTGTGAACAGGTAGGCTTACCAAAACGGTGATTATGTTTGTTTTATATGATGCTTTGTGGATCATTTATTTGACGAACTTACCAGAACATCTGCCTGGTTTGTAAGATTATTGTTGAATATTGTTGCAATGTCTTACGACGTTCATCAATAAAGAATGCACTGTAAAATTTAAGGTTTTTGAATGAAGCTTGGTTTGCACTTCAGCACATTGTAACAGTATTACCATGGGTATATCTCAAGATTCGGGAACAGGCAGAAGTAACTGCTAACCCAGGGTTAGACTGGGGCTAGGTTAAGTATCAGTAGAGGTTAAGGTGAAGGTTAGGTTTGGATTTAGGTAAGGGGATATACAGCAAAACAGTTTTAACTTCCCCTAGAATCTACTCCCCAGTCTTGTCATCTAATGCTAGCTAATTACCAAGCTGTCTGCTTCTCCAGGCAGTTGATTTTTGGCAATATCGATAAAGATGGAATGTGAACTGAAAGAGAGGAATTAAGATTTTTTTTATAGATAACAGGCGTTTCAGGCATAGTGTTCTCTGGTGGCCTTTTGATGGTTATACATACTGTAAATATTGTCCTTTGTACTTTGAGCTTTAGGCTGCTCTTTTTGTATTAAAGGCTGTCATAACTAGCTAGCTACTATATACAACACGTAACTAAACAGTTAAGCGAAATGTTAATTGACACATAACGTTAGGAGCTAACGGACTACAGCTCGGGTAGTACAAAAAACTAGTGTTAATGCTAATGTAAAGCAAAAACACACCAAAAGAGCTTGAAATTCCAAACGGAACGGACTACACTTAGCTGTACAGGTAGCTAAAAGCTAATACGTAACTAATTAAAACCGCAGTAAACAACAGGAGTCAATTGACAAAACATTCTATTTCTATATTAAAGCATATCGGTTTAAATTGCGAGAACAATCGCTCTCACCTGATGTTTTCGGCCTTTCTCTGCTTCTTTGTTTAGAGACAGAAACTCCTCTGGGTGCCACGACAGACAAGTTGACGTGCTTTGATATTTGAGCCTTTTCCAAAACTTTGGTTTTGTTATATGCGTCATACTAACAACAACAGCACTGTTCAACATAATATTTTCACATGATCCACAAGTTTTACAAATGCTACCATATTAAACAGGACTTCTCTGTCATTATTGCTGCTACTGTTGTTGTTCTCGACTCAACAGCTTTTACTTATTCACTCTGTAGTTGTGCTGTGTTCACGTACTCCCGTAACTTCCCAAAACAAAAATAATCAATCTGCAAATTCTGAGCCACTGAAAACGAAAATGGTAGGCTATCTAAAATGGTTTATGGGCTCTGGTTTGTAAGATATGGCGCTGGCAATGTGTGAATTTTGTTTACTTTGTTAAATTACAGATAGAAAGATCTCTGAGCATGAGAAGAAATTGTCATTAAGGCTAGAAGAAGCTTTATTTTATTGTCATTGTAACATTGTGACACGTACAACGTGTTTGGAGCCAAGTTCAGCCGGGCCGCTGGTGCGCGCGGTCATGACGGGCAGCTTGGGGTGGGGGGGTTCAGTGTCTTGCCCAAGGACACTTCGACATGTGGACTGCAGGCACCGAGATTCAAACCTTCAACCTTCCGGTTGGGAGACAGCTGCTCTACCCACTGCACCACTGTCGCCCCTCGAAAGCTAGTTGACTTTTTTTCATAGACATCCTATGTATTCTATAGCTTACAAAGGAAAGGTCATATTTGAATTGAGCACCTCTAATTCCATAATGGGTCATATACCTAGAGCGCCTTTCTACATATTGAAGCGCACTCTAAATGCTTTACACAAATTTCCCATTCACCCATTCACGCATACAAGCACACACACAATAACTGGCACATTTCAATTTGGGACCAAAAGAGTTTTTTTGTTTGTTTGTTTTGCTTATTTTAGTTTTTTAATTATTATTTTTGCGCCCAAGACACTTTGCTTTCAAATGTAATATGTCCGTAAGCATTTGAAGACAACATTCGCACACGTCATAAGTCGCGCTCAATCAAACGCCAATAAATGGATCCAGAAAGAAGTCAAATCAAGTTTATTTTAAAATGTTCACATTTAGGCCTATCTGCTGCCTATTTTCTAGTGATTCTTTAATGCAAATTTGACATTCTCGCGGTCAACCTTAATGCAGTTAGCAACTTCAATGCCTGAGGACATTATATGTTTTAAACAAACACTGAGATGATCTTTAAACATTACATGACAGAAATATTATTTTCAGTTGAGAAATCTGAGCAGTCCAGTCATCACAACCCTAACAAGGCATAGCAATAAATCCAAAGGTTGACTTACTGTATAAGTCAATGCAATTTTTAAAATCAGTATATAAAGTATGTTAATAAGGCAACAACTGATTAACCTTACATACTGTCATAGTGTTCCCCTAGGAATAACCATACAGCTGCAATTTCTATCCACAATCATTATTGTGCATTGACGTTCTGATGTGATTGACTGAGACAGTATCATTGTGCATCTTCTCTGCTCTTACGTTAAACACAGTGGTTGGTGCAAAAATGAACTCTGTTCTGCCAGTAGCAGGGTGCAGTCTTGGACCGCTTTACATATTAACAAACTAGGATACAACCTATATGAAGTCTTGCACTCAGGCAAAAGAGCTATTGTCCAAGCCAAAGTTGTTGTATTTACAATCGTGGCTGCACTAAAACACTATTGGAGAATAAAAAGGTGTGGGTAAGGTAATTTACATTTTATTGTCATGTACAGTAGGACCTAAATCCTGCTTTCTAAAAACCTCCTGCACTGTATACAAATTTAATACTTTTATTTGCATGTAGTGACTCATCAAGTGTAAATAAATTTGTCTGATTACAATGCTGAAGCTGAAAGATGAGAAATAGGAGCCAAACAAAAGAACATCTGATTCATTAATCTCATCTAATCTTGCCTCTCATTGTGTGATGATTGACTCAAATGTCAACATCCAGTGGAACTTTTATAAGAGTAGGTCACATCCGAGTCACGTGGAAGTCAATTAAGTTTATTCATTACTATGCAGCTATAGGTCTAGATGATTTTATATTTTTGGACATTATATTCACTACAAGGCTGCAATTAAACTCCACAGACTATCTGACTGGAGTCAGATCATATTACAGATGAATCCTTTCATCTTTACCACCAATATACTGTACATTTGCCATGAAAGCATCTTGTCTATGCCTCACTGTGAGGTGAAGAATACATACTGTCTGACTGGTCACTGTCACAGGCATTCATCTGGATCAAACCAATCAGAGATGAGACGGTGCCCATCAGTCCAACCAGCCAGTTGGGGAATCGGCCCGCCCACAAGAAGCCAGGAGGCATCCAGTGAATGGCGTTACTGAGGTCAGCCATGCTGCTGAAGATGGACAGAACCTCCCCCTGCATCTGTCTGCGGAGCCAAGAGCGACTGCAGGAAAAATAAACAACACTGATTTTATCACTGTGACTTTAGACAAGAAGAAACTGTCTCAGTTAAGAAGCCTGTCTTATATTAACTGGAGAGAATATAGTAGGAATATGAAAGAAATATTTGGAATAAGACTGCAGAAACAACACCTGTGTCCAACTGTGTCTCCTCCACATCTCTTAAGCTTTTTTTTCAGCAGCAGCAGAACTCGAAGCGACCTGCAAAACAGGATTCACAGCTTCATACTAATACAACTATTATATAAATAAGCTATATATAACCTCACCTGAATATTCCCAGCAGCAGTGAGGTTCCCCACAGCACTGTGCTGAACAGCCACCATTTACCAGACTCCACTCTGATAAGCTCAGCGTCAGCGGCCCACGCGATGTGTTCACAGGGGTAGTAGAGCTGGTCGGCCACGTTGGTCAGCACTGATATCCAACGCACACCTGCATCCTCCTCCTTTAAAAGACATGCAAAATGCATTCATGCTGAATTTAAGAGAGAAACACCAAAGCACAGTAAAACTGTATTTATGCATCTGTGGCCTATGGATGAAAATTAGCTTCACTCTGGTAATACATCATTTTATGCTTAATATTGTAGCCTAAATGGTTACTTACAAATAAAATACCACCACATTTAAGGTCTGAATTGTTTTCACAAATAACATAATTAATTTGAGGACCCTGCCATTAAGCACCAATGTATCCTGTGAGTCTTAGCAAACAGAACCAATGTCAAAGCTTCATGTGAACTGCTGTGGAATGCTAACAATATAACCAGCGTTTTTTTCTTTAAGATGAAGAGGTTTTCATATTTATCTTTCCCATGTATTAGCTGATATACCTTTACCACAGAGTATAAAGTCTGATGAAATAAACCAGTCACGTGAACCCCTCTCTCCCTGCCGTTGTGTGGCTCACCCCAGCTCCAAGACCATAGCCATGGGAGTAAGCCAGCATGGAGAGGTCATCAAAGAGCCTGAGTACCGTCCTGCACTGGCTTAGCTGAGCAGAAAACAACAGCAGACTTTTCCCGAGCCGGTGGGATGCAACGTCTGCTTCTGCCTTACGAGAAAGAAATCCTCCAATGAGCTGGGAGCCATAACAGACCGTCCTGATCTGAAAAGACAAACACAGAGAAAAAATACTGGTCCTTTCTTTGTATATTTACCATGGAGGTAAAATAAAAATGACCTTGTGCGCTGTCTATGTGAGTATACTCTTAAGCAGTGTAACAGTGATGACATATGCATTGTGAGGAGTTTCCAGGGCTTCACATCAGTAGCCTCCACGTCCTGCTTTGGCCAGCTCACTATGTCAGCAGGGCATCTGATGACTGGCAGGGTGCATGTGTCAGGGCCCGTCTTATCTTTTGATGGTACCTGCACGTTTTTGTCTTTCTTGCCTTACCCATTGTGGTTCCCATGTGACTGTGGGATACCAAGGTACTTGTAGGCAGGTCTGTATGTCTGCTATGTGGCCCCCTGGTAGTTCTAACCCATCAGTCTTTACCACATTCCCTCTTCTTAGTATCATCCAGCCACATTTCTCCAGTCCAAAAGACATCCCAATGTCCTCACTGAAGATCTGTGTCAGGTGGATCAGTGAGTTGATTAACTTCCTGTAGTTGATCCAGGCTGTACTCAGGTTAGTCTGTCTGGATCTTAAGTTGTTGGTGACTGCTTTATCTATCACCAACTGGTGTTTTGAGCCTCTGGTGTTGTTCCCCATGGAGGAGAGATGAGAACCTTTATAACTTTTTATTTGGAAACAATTTAACATAAATAATTATCTGCAGCCATCCATAACAATAAATATTAATAAATAGAATACAAGGGTATGTCACTTTGTTACAAAAGTGAGACTAAAGTGGGCAGAAAGAAAAAAAAATCAAACAAAGTAGATAAATAATTAAACTGAACCAAAAAAGGCAAACATACAATATATAATACACATTAAGAATATCTTAAAGGTGTAAAGGCAATGAGGTTGCAGTTAAAAAACTGGTTTGTTTAATATAAATGGTTTAAATAAAGGTTTGTTGGCATTTCTTATGTTTGACAGATTCAATATACAGTAGTTTTGTAATTCGATGACAATTCATTCAAAAGATGGGAGATTCTTGGCCAATTTAGATTTGTGGATATGAAATGTACCTTATAAAAGAATTTGATCAATAAGTCATTGCACTGGGTGTATACTTTACAGCACTATGAATACTTACAACTTTATCTCTTCCTCTGTAGGACTCGAGCAGTCGGACCAGAGACTCCACAGACTGCTCCATGTTGGTGTGCAGCTCACACACACTCACAACACCGTCATTTAAACAAGCACTGATGAGTGAAGATTCTGCAAAACATCTCCAGTTTTAACTGCTATCACCAGGTTATCACTGTACCAGCACTCAGCTGGACTTTGACACAGGAAGTATCTCGAACAGACTAAAGTCAACGATCACCGAGTGAACAGAGCTTCTTCTTTGCGTTCTTGCAGATTCGACACGACAATGGTGTACTGCTGCCCTCTTCGGTCTGGGCAACGTAATGTCTGTTTGAAGAATACAGGCGGATGTAGGCTACTGATATGTAGCTATTTTAGTCAATAAGATAAAAGTACTATAGAAATTAATGACTGATGAGGTTGTAGGACATAAACCACATACATAACGTTAATATTTCTTTTATAAAGCTATTTTGAATACAAACAAAAAGTTGTGAAACATCACTTGGCTTTTTTAACTTCACAGTTTTCCTGCCTGGAGGTTGTGTTATTATGTGAAACTACCCTGCTAGGAATTAAAAATATCAAATGATCATTTATTTACACACGTTTCTGATTTAATCCTAAAATTGCAAATATTTTGACTCTTTCATTGACGATTCCCTATGAGTGAACATGATTTGGACTCATCTAATCCTTTTCCGATTTGCAATCACTATCACAAGATTTATTGCCAGTCACTGTTTTCATAGTTTCACAGCTGCTTCCAGTAAAAACCTTGGAGACCAACTGCCATTTTAAATCTTTACTGGAAGTGCTTTTAGCTCGCTGCTGTGCACCTACAGCGTACATGCACGTTCAGAGTTACTGTTCACATTTTTTCCAAACAAATTTTAACATGTCAGTTTGTAGTCAATCTTACAGTTTGTCCTACATCTAATAAACTGTTTGCTTAACTTATTTCATAACTGATTTCAAGGTTTCTTAGAGTTGTACTGATTTTGAGGCCCCAACTATTGTGTTTCTTTTTTGCTTCAGTTCTTCTGCCTCATATAGGGTGCCATATGCAAATAGTCCTTGGTTCTCCTCCTGCTTTATTACATTCCCCAGGTGAAGCTTTTTTTATATAACAAATAAAACAAGAAAATAATTCAAACTGTGAAGAATATCTGAAAAATATTTTATTTATTTTAAATTATCTCAGAGGCAATACACAAAGCTACAGTTATAGTGTAATACAGTTTTTATATAAACAGTTTGACAAACATGAAATGATGTTAGTTATTCTCAGCATAGGATGTGTGTGTGTCCACATGGATCAGTTTTGTACAGCTTTATATAGTCATATAGTTTTATTCATAGTTTTAGTTAGTTAGTTTGTTTGTGTGAGAGCAGGACAAATACAACTGTGGATTCAAATTAAGCCTTTGGATACAGCTCCATTTTCTCTATATCTTCTGTTTTGATATCCAGTTTTATAAATTTATAGTTTTATGTTGCTTAAAATTTTTGTTTTTGTATAGATAGTTTAGTTGTTTCTCTGTGTCTTTCTCGCTCTTACGCTTGAAGAGTGTGTCTGTGTGTATAGTTTGACAGGTTTTAATAATCAGTGTGGGAAGAGTCATTGTCGTAGACATCTGAAAAAAACGGGAAATTCCAAATGAGAAAGAATATGTAATATATATAGTTCCCTAAAATTACATCAAAAGTTGAACAACCACAATAACCTTTAAAATTTCAAATTATATTAGCACAGTTTGCATGGCATTTTATTTTTTTACATAGAACACAATGCTCCAAAGTAAATTCCCCACCTGGATAGTCAACATCGTCATAGATGTCTCCTTCCCTGCAATGAAAGACTAATGTTAAACTGACTGCAGAAAAGGTATTTCTTTTAATATTTTTATGCAAAATATAAACAGAGACTTTAGTACATGAAGTTAAATATGGATTTACAACTTTGTGTGATTGTAGATGAGTACTAAAATGTATGTTTACATTTAAAATGGGTGCACCCAGGACATATAATGTGTAAATTTTTGTACATACTGTATGTACAAATGTAGCACAGATGTAGCAATACCCTAAATTCATGAAGTATCTCATTCATAGTTATTTTTTATAAATGTATTAAATTTATTTAATTTATCACTGTTAAAAACAACAATAAAAATCTTAATAAAAAAATCTGTCAAGATGACCATAACAATCACTCATATTTAGGCTTACAAAAAAGTAATTTTATTATTTATTTACAGTACGAAGACGCTAACTTGGTGGCAGAGTCAGATACAATATGAACTGAGCAGGATTCACTTACATTTGAAGAAGAAGAGATCTGGACACATAACCATCTGTGTGAGATGAGACAAAACAAACTTTAATATAAAACAATCACTTTATTTAATAATTAAATAGCTTTCAAACTAATGATATCAATGTGGTTCCACATGCTAAGGGTAGTTTCATGGTGAAGTAATCGTGTTATCATGGTCAAACTATAATGGAAATATTGCTTTTAGACTGATTGGTATTATAGGGAAACTGAGCTGCCTTGGTGGAGGTTTGTGCTCTCTGAGTGCTGTGTAACTCAAATTATGTGTGTATGTGTTGCAGATTAAAATAACATTTAATCACTGAGAGATGCAGTGTTTACATACATTTTCCTAACTGGTTGCGGCATAGAGCTTTCTTCTTGCTGGTGAGCTGGATGATATCGAGGACCTCTCCCGGACACACACGTAGATCTTTTCCACTTGGTTTCTTTATAATTGCATTAGGATCCACCATCATAGTGTGCAGCGACCTGAGCGGCCCTTCATACTAGTAAACAACAGTCATAATGATCCATTTTTGGCATTTTCTAAATTTGTGCAATTGTCCTGAGGCTGCAGCACTGTGGCCTGTTTATTTTATAGGCATTATGTAATCATTTTGGGCTATTTGTGGTGTTCCTCAGGGATTAATTCTGGGCCTCATTTGTGCACCGAGTACTTCAGGAGTGAACTTTCTTTCACTGCTATGCCAGTGACAATGCTTTATCTGTCACTTAAACCAAACAATCTGCGTGAAAGTGAGAAAAATTTACCTTAAATTTTTTTCTTAGTTCCTTCTCCATTTTGGGATCTATGCTGAAAATGAAGACAGTTTCACAGTGTGATTTCAGAGTTCAATAATCAAATACATAAAACAATCATGTAGCATACAAATGTAATTAACTGCTAAAATAAATTACAGTTAAACCAATTCTGTTTCTGTATTTGAGCATCACTTCACAAGATTTCAATACTTATCAGATCTTTATAAGATGGGCATTTTGTTTGCATTGCACAGTGATACTGCAGTCAACCAGTCATTTCCTACTCCATTTGAGTGAAGCAGATGTGAATACACACTTGATTTCAGGAGGTGGTGGGGGGAAATCCTCAATTATTGTTTGAACATCATCATAATCATCTAAGGACCAAAGAAAACACAATAAAACAAAAAGTAAAATGAGCCTGTCTTCTAAGTAATCATATACACAAACCTATTGATACAATCAAACAATAGAAGTTCAAAACATTTACCACTGGTGCTAGTTAGTTACAAATAATGAAACAAGCACAACCCACAATACGAGCTAGCTATCAAGCCTGTTCTATGGAAATATTCAGGAAAGGTTTGGGATCAAGTACAGTCGGTTATCTTCCTCATTCTTCAAGCAGTCAATCAGATTCAGCTTTAGCAAAACATATTTTATTGTAAATTCTTTAAATTGCAGTTGATGCTATTTATTTACAGTAGAGCAATAAATAACAAATAATGCAAGGCCTGGAGATTTTAAACAGTATTTATTCCAGTCTGCTAATCATGCTAATGTAAGCTTTGTTGTTACTTACCGTCATCTTGAGGCATGCTGCAGATGCAGATTAGAGGAAACAAACAATATGTTAGTTGGAATAGATGCAGGTGAAAATAATTAAAAAAAAGACATTGGAACCAAACAATTAGGCCATTTTCAGGAGGAGTTAAGGAGTAGCAAATCAGTGATAGACTGGATATGACTTTAAAAGCTTTGGAAAAGTTGGCTGAGGAATGTGCCATTTGTCTTGCAGTATAATAAAAAACGATTTAATGTACCTGTCTCTGTTATTGGAGTTTAGATTTAACATCTTTGGAGGGTCTGGAGGTGGTGGAGGTAGCGGTGATGTGTCTGTTACTCTTGGCTGGAGCACTTTGCGCTTTACTGCCTCATAGTCAATATCCACACACGCATTACTGATGTATCCATCTACAAGATGACAGAGTGACATGTTGATGTACTTTGGCTCTTTTAGGATGTTATTAGGACACATCTAAAAAGAATGGTAGTTATTATTATTATTGCTGGGCAATTATTTGCTTATTTTTTCATATTTAGTTATTTTAGCCCACAGTTCTTAGCTCTAAATTAAATAGACATGAAATATCTCATAGCATTTTCTTGAAATATCTCATAGCATATTATCTTAATTGAGATTATTATTTTTATTATTATAAAAATATTTTTTATGTTGGATATGTTGGAAATTTACTAGGCAAAAGAATCAACATTTGAGTCAAAGACATGATCAAGAAGTTAAGTTTTCATCTGTTAAAGAAAAAGGCTGGTCATTTTCTATATGTATAATATTTTGAACATTCCCCTTAAAGAAAATAAGATGGACAGTGAATTGCCTTTACTCTTGGCTAATTTCTGTCAGTCTTGCAGTCCTGGATTAGTTTGCTTTCTTGTGCCATAGACCTCCGTTGTTGTTCAAAAAGGATAAAAACACATCAGTGAAACCCAAACATGAGTAGCTAGCATAATGTAAACAAGGCAGAGAGCTCACGCAAGATTTGTGCATGTGCAGTTGAGTCTGACTCATGCTAACTTCAGGAATTTGTGGCTGCATGGAGCCTTTTGGGACAATTCGGTCTGGTCTGGTGTTTTGTTATGAAAACGTGTCACCCAGTGCAGCGGTATGATTCCTTGATGTGTTTTTAATCATTTTTGAACAACAAAGAAGATCTATCACACAGACAAACAGACTTATCCAGGACTGACTGACATTACCATGAGTAGAGGCAACTGGAGAAAATGCTACTAATCCTAATGCTGGTCTTCAACCTGTCTACTATTTATTCTATATTTGGTTATATAATGTACAATTTACTTAAGGATGATTTAAGCAAGAGTCAGCCAGAAACGTTGTAGTCTTGCCATAGCACAGTATTTAGAAAAGCAACTACGGCAACATCAAGTCATAGGCCTATTTAAAAAGCAACTGTTTACATTTCTTGCTATGCATACCTTTCCACCAAAACTATGCAAATTTACAAAATATTTTGTAATTTCCACTTAGAAACTCAACATACAAATTGCTGCTTGATATTAACAGTAAACTATCCAGGACATGAAGTCCTCAGGCTTGCTAGTCACCTATTAAAATATTGATAATAACTTAGTTTTCACATTTGAAAAGCAGAAAACAACAACAACCAACATTTTAGACAGAAACTTTGTCTAAGCTTCACATCAGCAAAGGTTTCTGTTGTGTCTGTTAACTTGATGCAGAAAACTGAATTTGCTGAAAGTGTTGATTCGCTATTGGTGTGACTGTGGAGAAGTTTTGATGGGATGGTTTTCTACACAACTGGCTAAGAAATGTTTAAACTGAAACTTACAGGATCCTTTCAGAGAGCGAACCAACCATTTGCCTCCTGGATTATTATTCACTCGGAGGATCTCCACACTCTCGCCTTGTCGTACACTCAGTTCCAGTCTTCCTCCTCCATTCCAATCATGCCGAACTCTGGCTGTATGAATAACCTCCACTTCACCTTCCAGCTACAGAAGGACATATAAAAAGCTGTGAAATTGGATAATTAACAGAAATGCATGAGATTTAGATGGAGTGGGTGGGTTTGAGGAACTCCAGTGTTTCAGGATACATGTATACTTATTTCAAAAAAGTATATCTGGTTAAAATAGACCTAACATTTTCAACGTGTATTATTTATTTATAAATTTATCATTGTAACATCCCTTACCTGAAAGTTTTTCCTCAACTCGTTCTCTTTTTTCTGACGCTCCATCTGTTCTTTTTTGTCCTGCTCCCGTTGCTTCTTTGCTTCTTTCTTGTTTATCTTCATCTTTACCGGGCTCACCTCCACCTGGTCCCTATTAAAAGACAAAATTAAAAATGACTTGTCCCCCTTTAAGACATAACAACTAACCAAAACTTTTTTGTTTTCTCATGGATTGTTGAACATTCTGCAAAAAAGTGTATATTTAACTGCCCATGATAATTTGACAAATACATTAATACCAAAATATCACCAATTCTTTTCTACTAAGCTACTGTCAGCGTTACATGAGACACCAACTGGCATTGGTTTCTATATTCCTCCATGCTGCTATTTCAACACAAACAGCTTTACTAACATCAGCATTTACAGCTTTTCACTCTTTGAGTTTGCTCTAATTTTCCCACATTTCAACATTCCCTTCCTGTGTTTTGCCACAGTAGCTCTCTTTAACAGGAAACATGCATGTTAAATCACACAAACAAGTTATGATTTAAGAAAGGTTGCATTGCACACTTAATGAAGCCTTATGCAAACACAAAGACACAAAAGCCCACATGCTGTTTTTTTGTGACTTTAAATTGAGGAACTCATTCAAGGCTTCTTGTTGATCTACAAAGGCTTGAATGGTACCTTGTTCCAAATGAATAAATGTAACGGAATAAATGTAGATAACAGTTCAGTTTAGCTATGACTGAGAAAACCATTAGGCTCACAACAGCAGCAAAACTAACAGCAGCAGTAACAGTAATGATCAAAACCTCCTTCATGTTCATGCAGCTGCAGCCACTTTCTACTTTTAGAAAAATACACAGAATGTTTACACTTACTCATCAATATACTCATACACGTCATCATCGTCCTGCAAAAGAAAATTATTTATTTGCACAAACAAATAAAAACATTTATATACTGGCATTCTTAGATTAGATGTGAATGTGACCCACTGTAAAAATGTGCTTATGTTATTTCGGGGCAAAACAAATTGTGTTTGTACATGAGTGTATATGAATGGGTACTGCTCTTAAACAAAGCTTATATTAAAGAATCAAAGAAAGCAATATGTTTTCACAAGAGAAGTCACCTTATTTTAAATCCTTAAAGTGGGTCACACGCTCTCTTTACAGCAATTTAAATTCCACTTTCAGTTTTCTGTACTTACATCCTCTATACACTGAGAACTGTTGTCACTCCAGGACCCTGTGAAGTCACATAAACAAGATAGGTGACACATTCTTTCACAAAATGCTTTATGATCATAATAATAGGAAATTATAACCCATAACTCTTCATTACTTAAATGCATCAGAAGAAAAGAAGAACCTGAAGAGCAGTGACACACCAATTAACAAGCAGCAATTTTTTTTTATCTTACCATTCTTCTCAAAGCTTCCGATGTCATCATATGTGTCCTGGTGATCTTCAGTGTCCCTGAAACCAACAAAATACATTTGCCTTCATTTTTTGTGTAAAACGCTTAATTGTATTGACACTGATATTCATTTCTTCTGTACTATCTTCAAAATTGTGACAATAGTAAAATCTCTTGTTGTGCTATTTTCTGTAAAGCGCATTACATGTCTGTATTCTGAACATGACTCTCGTTATTTCCTGCCTGCCACTACAGCAGCTGTGATGGAAATGAGAATCGGATTTTATTGCAGCATTCCAGTGAATTTATCATTATCAAAAATATGACATTCAGACCAAAGGCAGTTTTTTTTTTCCTGTATGTAATAACAGCAACGTAATGTGAACCAGTGAATACTCACACTGAGGTGACCTGGCGCGGCAGCCTGCTGGGTTTGTTGGATCGTTGTGGTGGTTTAGGAGGACTGATTGCTCCTGGTAAAGACATTTTTCTGCATCCGGAGCCTGAAGAATCCACTGGGGATGTAAATATGACAAATGACCAGCAATGAAAACAGCAGGACAGTCAACAAAAAAGTGAAGACACACATATGCTGAAACTGTTTCCTTAAAAGGCTTGTTTGCTTTATTTTACTGAGCTTTACTTTCTGTTTTTCTTTCTGTTACATTTGTACTCTGTGTTATTAATGACTCCATTCTTTTCTAGTGTTGCAAGTTAAGATATACACATACACAATACCAGAACCCAGGAGCTGAAGCTACTAAATGGAAATCACCCATAATTACTTTTATTATTTACACCTGTGTTTTCCCCCCATGTGACATGTCAGAACAGCCACAGGGCAGGAGATAAACATGTTTGTCCTTGTATTATACTGATTAATCTTCAACTTATAGCAGCCACTATCACCGTTTCGCTAGGCTAATCATATCTACAAAGAAAGAAATGAAGCAGCCTTTTACAAACAATAAATTCCAGTGCACACCAGGGATGTCTAGATCATCTTCATTTATTAATTGAGTCATATGTAATTCAACTTTTGTGAGTGAATAATAAGCCAAAGAAACTCACCATTACTTCTCCTCGGGACAGGAAGGGCAGGTACTTGGTTGAACCTCATAAAGGGCTCCAGGTTCACAATCGGAGGACGCTTTGGTTTGATGGGTGGGCGTCCTTCAGGAGGCAAGGGTCTCCTCAGTGGGCTTACTTCCCCTGTGCTCCTCTGTCTGTGCTGCTGTTGGCGAGGATGAGGGGTGGATGTGGGAGCTGGTGCAGGGGTCTGAATTGGAGCTGAACCCGGAGTTGGGACCGGAGTCAGGACCGGCCTGGTGCCTGTAGGCCTCTGGTGCCTCAGCATCATGCTCTGCAGCATCTCCCCAGTCTGCTTGACTTTGCTGGCATCTGACGGCTGTGCGAGTGCTCTGATTCCAGGGTTGGGAGGCGGCCTAGGGATGGCAGCAGGTCTGGAGGGGATGGAGGCAGCCATTGGCTCTGCCTTGGGTAACTTCATCAGGCCTGGGTAGGCCATAAGATGAGGAACAGTGGGAGACAGTCTGTGCTGAGCCAGAAGATTCTCTGTCACTGGAAGGATCGCTCTCCCAAACCCAGGGTGTGGAGGTTTTGGGGAGCTGCTGCCTCGGTTGCTGGTGTCTGAGGGGCTGTCCTTGTTGATGAAGCGGGCCCTCAGAGCCTTAACATCAACGCTGTCCTCCTAAGAGACAATACATGAGCACACACTCAAAACTGCAGCTGCTCTTTTTCTGAAGCAGGAAGTTAGCAGAGCAGTATTTAGCAAGGCATGGCCCCCACACTCACATACACAAACACACACACTGCTTGTCAAACCCGTACGCTGTGTTCACAAAGTGAGAATGCACCGTGCAAAAGCACAGTTTCCTGATTGTTTTGATCTTCACAGAGCTGTTAAGTCCCCACCAGCTCTCTGCAGCACACAAAACCTTTCAAAGTACTGTAGGCAGCAAACATTCCAAAACAGTAACTCTTCACCCCCCCAAGTATTTTATATGCAGTATATAAATAATGAATTCATGGTATTGAACAAAGTATAATGCAGTTGTTAGTAGATATAAGAGTTTATAAGTTGCCAACAACTACAGTGGTGTGAAAAAGTGTTTGCCCCCTTACTGATTTCTTATCTTTTTGCATGTTTGTCACACTGTAATGTTTCAGATCGTCAAACAAATTTATATATTAGTCAAAGATAACACAAGTAAACACATCATGCAGTTTTTAAATGAAGGTTTTTATTATTAAGGGAAAACAAAATCCAAAACTATAGAGCCCTGTGTGAACAAGTGTTTGCCCCCCTGTCAAAACACTGGTTTATCGCACCTGAGTTCAATTTCTCTTGCCACACCTGTTCGCAATCAAGAAATCACTTAAATAGGACCTGCCTGACAAAGTGAAGTAGACCAAAAGATCCTCAAAAGCTAGACATCATGCCGAGATCCAAAGAAATTCAAAAACAAATGAGAAAGAGAATAATTGAGCTCTATCAGTTTGGAAAAGGTTATAAAGCCATTTCTAAAGCTTTGGGACTGCAGCGAACCACAGTGAGAGCCATTATCCACAAATGGCGAAAACATGGAACAGTGGAGAACCTTCCCAGGAGTGGCCAGCCGACCAAAATTACCCCAAGAGCGCAGCGACAACTCATCCAAGAGGTCACAAAAGACCCCACAACAACATCCAAAGAACTGCAGGCCTCACTTGCCTCAGTTAAGCTGAGTGTTCATGACTCCACCATAAGAAAGAGACTGGGCAAAAATGGTTTGCATGGCAGAGTTCCAAGACGAAAACCACTGCTGAGCAAAAAGAACATAAAGGCTCGTCTCAGTTTTGCCAGAAAACATCTTGATGATCCCCAAGACTTTTGGAATAATACTCTGTGGACAGACGAGACAAAAGTTGAACTTTTTGGAAGGTGTGTGTCCCATTATGTGTGGCGTAAAAGTAACACCGCATTTCAGAAAAAGAACATCATACCAACAGTAAAATATGGTGGTGGTAGTGGGATGGTCTGGGGCTGTTTTGCTGCTTCAGGCCCTGGAAGACATGCTGTGATAAGTGGAACCATGAATTCTGCTGTGTACCAAAATATCCTGAAGGAGAATGTCCGGCCATCCGTTTGTGACCTCAAGCTGAAGCGAACTTGGGTTCTGCAGCAGGACAATGATCCAAAGCACACCAGCAAGTCCACTTCTGAATGGCTGAAGAAAAACAAAATGAAGACTTTGGAGTGGCCTAGTCAAAGTCCTGACCTGAATCCAATTGAGATGCTGTGGAGAGAAATTGAACTCAGGTGCGATAAACCAGTGTTTTGACAGGGGGGCAAACACTTGTTCACACAGGGCTATATAGTTTTGGATTTTGTTTTCCCTTAATAATAAAAACCTTCATTTAAAAACTGCATGATGTGTTTACTTGTGTTATCTTTGACTAATATATAAATTTGTTTGACGATCTGAAACATTACAGTGTGACAAACATTCAAAAAGATAAGAAATCAGTAAGGGGGCAAACACTTTTTCACACCACTGTATATGTTAATTCCACCTGAAAAACTGCTGCAATGACCAAATGGACTGTAGGTGTGAATGGCTGTCTGCCTCTATAAGAGTAATAATAATCACTTTATCTGGCCAAGTATGTTACACACACAAGGAATTTGCTTCCGGTATATCAGTGGCACCAACTCGCACGAATGGCTCTAACCATCGGGGGCAACATGGGGTTCAATGTCTTGTGCAAAGACACTTCAACATGTGGACTGCAGGCACCATGATTCGAATGTCTTTGTGTCACAAGTGGGTTTCAAACCCAGGCCCCCAGGGTAGACTGTGACTGGAATGCACCACTCGACCATCCTGACAACCTGACAGGAGTGACCCGTAGGGGTCTAGTGTATATCCCACCTCTCACCCAATGTCATCTAGGACTGGCTCCAGCCTCCCTGCAACTCATTACAAGATAAGCGATATATACAGTATAACCAAAACAAACTGCATGCAAACCAGAACTCATAAAAACAGTCACATGACCTGCAGGTGTCTAGCAGTATTAATTCATCTGCTTTCTGCAGGTGTTTTTTTTTTTTTATTAAAGGGTGCTAGGAGCTGCCTGTCTGGTTATCACACTGAATGTCACCACCTTGCTGCTCATTGAAACTCTGCCACCTGTGTTTGTGAGAGGTTGACCATCAGGCAATAGACCATCATTTAAAAATGTAAATGAAAATGACATGCCAATGTCCCCATCTATAGGGTACGAGGGGTCACTGAATGGTTTGATAAACATGAAAATGTATGAATCATATATCAGTGTGTTAGCACACTCCACCACCACCACCATCGTCAAAACACCAAATGAGAGAATATATTAACAAAAACATCATAGCCCAAGACAGATCAGATGTAGTTCAGGACTCTCATTTTTAGGTGTCTCTCTCTGATGTTTTGTGGAGAATCATCATGCACATTTTGACAAATGAGACAAACTAAAAGAGGGAAAAGTGAAAGTGTGCAGACAAAACTAATCTCATTGGTTTAGTTGAAATTCATTGTTCAGCCAAATGTGACCAGCAGCAAAAGAACCAGAAGTCATTTCAGAGCAAAATTTTATCAGAATGTTGACAGAACGAACATGATGTTAAAGGAATCCCACCATCTGAAGTTACAGCATAAACCTTACCAGAGCAGAACATGAGTTGTGGAGAAGTGCAGGAAGCACTCACAACCACACAACTCTTTACCTCAGCAAGCATCCTGTGCTGGTTACCATGGAAACTCCTCTCTGCTGTCACTCCTGCACCAATAGGCTGCAAGCTTTGCTCAAATTATTACGAGGAACAAAGGAAACACACAAAATGTTTTTCTGTACACCACAAAACACACATGAGGTTGTACTTCCAGTCAGATAGCGCCTGCATAAGAAACACAGTGAGTGCGTGTCTGTATGCTGCTGTCACTGCCAGCACTTACATATAATCTCATAGGGTTTTAAAACGGTCTCACCACAGACTGTAGCTGTGCAGGTGTGCTGCAAACCTGATAACACTGAGAAATGACTGATAAATTGAAGGCTGTCAGATAAAATATAACTACTCACAGTCATAACTCATGTTGTATGTGTTCTTTAAAACATATTTAACTTCAGAGATGTCTGGTGATGTTTATTAACACCACACTAACAGTCAGTAAAACTAATTGTTTACATGAACTGTAAAGGACTTTGAATTGTATTAAGTGGTATGAAAGGTACAATAAAAATAAAAATTGAGTTCACTATATTAATGTAGCAAGTACAGGTAGCAGCAGAAAACAGATTTAAAATACATTTGGTATCAATGGTATTTAGAGTCATGATAGCCTAAATTCTTTCTGCATCCTAATATGGAGAAAAACCCAGAGGAAGCACAGAATCTTTTATAATTTAAAGACTCAGTATTAATTACAACTGATCTTTTTCCCATATTAAAAAAGTCCTAAAATGCCTTTAGAATGCAAGTAGAAGTGAAGTAGTACTAAATGCACTGTGAATCATTAACCAGAGATATGTAAAAAAGCCTTCTTTTAGCAGCTGTGGGAACATTTCTTTTTAGCAATATCCTACTTCCTCTTTTTCT
>NW_018128000.1:983044-1003930 GCF_001952655.1 Monopterus albus
AGGGAAAAACTGAACACGTTAACGTATTATTGCATTTAACAAAAAGTCATAATGTACAGTACTGCTTGGAAACATCAGATTGCGTATTTGCAGGACTGTAAGCCAGATTAACATTTTTAATGAGTATTTTGATAAGTGATAGAAGAAAACTAAGGTCTGATACACAAAAAACCTGAATCTGTGGATATATCTTCCTACGACTGTCATGTTAAGGATTAAATAACCAGAATGAAACATCTTCACACATAAGTAGAAATGTGAAAGGTACAAGGAGAGGAGCTATCAATCACTCCATTCACTGATATTTAAAGAAAAACCAAAACCATTCTAAATAACAATGTAAATAACAATTTCTTACCATATTTAGCTTTTAGTGATGGTTCAGTGGTGAATAAAGCGCTTCATGTCCAGCAGTGATTCAGTATCCTGGCTGATAGTGCATACAGCTACATGACAGCTGCATGACCTTTGTTACTAAACTTACTGCAAACGAGGAACTACTCAGTAACTCAGCGTGTAGCAACAGGGCGACATCGCCACAGCACAAAACAGAAACATTCATTTCATCTCTTCTCAAAAGGTTAGGAATTACACTGAGTGCTACAACATTTTCAGAAAATCTATTTGGGTCAAGAAAGATACAAGTAATTTTGTCTCACCGACACAGTGAGCATTTATTAATTTCCCCCCCTCTTTGTGTTTTATCATCTCTATGTGTGCAAGTGCAAAAAGGAAGTAGAAATAATTTCATTTAGAATATACAAAACAGAGAAGGACAAAAGTCCAAAGGACAATAAAATAATGTAAACGTGAAGTAAAGTAAAATGGGCGTTACCGTAGGTTGCACGTTTTATACTGCCTGTATAGATCAACTAAAGTCCATTTAATTCATATAGTCCAATATCGCAAATCAAAAATGAATCTCTACAGCATCCCCAAGCCTTAGACCCTTAACTTAGATGGAGTCCAAAGGGCAACACAAGCAAAACTAATGTTTAAAGAAGACAGCAAATTCTAGTCAATTTGACATGCAAAAGCAAAGTAGCATGTAGAGACAAAATTTAGATTCAGATTGAATGTGAACACAAATTAAAGTAGAAATGAACATCTGAATTATCAAAATCCCCCCCCCACAAAAACAAGATTTGAAGTTTAATTTACGTGGCTGTTAATGTACAGATGTTTACTGCTCCAAAAAACAAGCTCCAACATGTTTAGCCGGGCTTCAATGTTGCTGTCTTCATCTAGAACCATAAAAATAAAAATGTGGCACATTCATTTAGAACTGCATCACAGCTGTCTGGTACCCACACCTTCCAGCCAATCAGAACTGAGAATTTTCAGTTGCCATAAACAGAAAGTATAGAGAATGTAAAGGTACGTCATGCTGTGTTGAATGTTGGGACAGGGCGCCATATTTACCTGCATCCATTCTTGTTTTGTTTGGCTAAAAGGTCACTTAAATTATTCAGAACTTACTTTACTGACTGTGTTAATTTAGAATGGATAACCTTAGCTGACTTGTAGAGGACCCAGAGATCCCGATGACGAGAGCGACAGACTGAAAATAAAGACTGCATCCTGATCTCAGCTCTGCTCAGTTCAGGAGCTAACACAAACACTGCAGATGAATCAATTTCTGTCCCGTCTGTGCTCAAAGTGAACACAATGTATCTATGATTGATAATGACCAGGATACTCCCAAAATAGCCCATTTACCCAAATATCAACATGGCATGACAACAATTTGCCAAAATATCTGGCATTCAGTTGGAGACATGGTGTTTATTTGCAGGCAAAGTTATGGTGTGCAGCTCCTTACAGCTGGGGATTATGGTTCAAGCCGGGGGACACTGACTGCAGTGCTGCTGTTGCTCCAGCAGGTGCATAGATGGAGTTAAAAGGGCTGGGGTATCCATTGGATGTGGTGGGTGAAGAGGGTGTGGCTCCTCGCCAAATGACCCCTGGCTGAGGACCATGTGCCTGGATCTGGACGCCTGCTAGAGGCATTGTGGTGCCTGCTGGTTCCTGTGCTGCCATGCCGCTGGGCATGGTTGGCCAGAGCGGCACAGCTGGACCTGCCCACTGGCTTCCCAGAGGTCCCTGCTGGCCCCAGGGCATGGCAGTGGGAGAGTATGGGGGACAGGAGTATGGGGGACAGGAGTATGGAGCGCCCCCCACTGGCTGCACAGGGAACATGGAGAAAATCTGAGAGGTGGAATGGTTTGACTGTGGAGACTCTGAAAAAGGGAGAAGAGAAATTAGTTTTTAAATCTGCACTGTGCTCTGTAAATGAACAAATTGTTTGTTCACACTCTGCAACCAAACTATTTTTTTGTATAACTATATTTTTTATAGTGGATAAATCACACTTTTGATTCAGACACTCAAATGAAACAGCAGTTAGTGAATACATAGTGCACTGTAGGTCTATAGTAAACTGGGAGTGATTTTGGTGTCGGGCTACCATGTTACAGTGCCTTGCGAAAGTATTCGGCCCCCTTGAACTTTGCGACCTTTTGCCACATTTCAGGCTTCAAACATAAAGATATAAAACTGTAATTTTTTGTGAAGAATCAACAACAAGTGGGACACAATCATGAAGTGGAACGAAATTTATTGGATATTTCAAACGTTTTTAACAAATAAAAAACTGAAAAATTGGCCGTGCAAAATTATTCAGCCCCCTTAAGTTAATACTTTGTAGCGCCACCTTTTGCTGCGATTACAGCTGTAAGTCACTTGGGGTATGTCTCTATCAGTTTTGCACATCAAGAGACTGAAATTTTTGCCCATTCCGCCTTGCAAAACAGCTCGAGCTCAGTGAGGTTGGATAGAGAGCGTTTGTGAACAGCAGTTTTCAGTTCTTCCCACAGATTCTCGATTGGATTCAGGTCTGGACTTTGACTTGGCCATTCTAACACCTGGATATGTTTATTTGTGAACCATTCCAATGTAGATTTTGCTTTATGTTTTGGATCATTGTCTTGTTGGAAGACAAATCTCCGTCCCAGTCTCAGGTCTTTTGCAGACACCATCAGGTTTCCTTCCAGAATGGTCCTGTATTTGGCTCCATCCATCTTCCCATCAATTTTAACCATCTTCCCTGTCCCTGCTGAAGAAAAGCAGGCCCAAACCAGGATGCTGCCACCACCATGTTTGACAGTGGGGATGGTGTGTTCAAGGTGATGAGCTGTGTTGCTTTTACGCCAAACATAACATTTTGCATTGTTGCCAAAAAGTTCGATTTTGGTTTCATCTGACCAGAGCACCTTCTTCCACATGTTTGGTGCGTCTCCCAGGTGGCTTGTGGCAAACTTTAAACGACACTTTTTATGGATATCTTTAAGAAATGGCTTTCTTCTTGCCACTCTTCCATAAAGGCCAGATTTGTGCAGTATACGACTGATTGTTGTCCTATGGACAGAGTCTCCCACCTCAGCTGTAGATCTCTGCAGTTCATCCAGAGTGATCATGGGCCTCTTGGCTGCATCTCTGATCAGTCTTCTCCTTGTATGAGCTGAAAGTTTAGAGGGACGGCCAGGTCTTGGTAGATTTGCAGTGGTCTGATACTCCTTCCATTTCAATATTATCGCTTGCACAGTGCTCCTTGGGATGTTTAAAGCTTGGGAAATCTTTTTGTATCCAAATCCGGCTTTAAACTTCTCCACAACAGTATCTCGGACCTGCCTGGTGTGTTCCTTGTTCTTCATGATGCTCTCTGCGCTTTAAACAGACCTCTGAGACTATCACAGTGCAGGTGCATTTATACGGAGACTTGATTACACACAGGTGGATTCTATTTATCATCATTAGTCATTTAGGTCAACATTGGATCATTCAGAGATCCTCACTGAACTTCTGGAGAGAGTTTGCTGCACTGAAAGTAAAGGGGCTGAATAATTTTGCACGCCCAATTATTCAGTTTTTTATTTGTTAAAAAAGTTTGAAATATCCAATAAATTTCGTTCCACTTCATGATTGTGTCCCACTTGTTGTTGATTCTTCACAAAAAATTACAGTTTTATATCTTTATGTTTGAAGCCTGAAATGTGGCAAAAGGTCGCAAAGTTCAAGGGGGCCGAATACTTTCGCAAGGCACTGTATTTAGCTTTTTTTGTATGGGTTAAAGAAACAAGATATAAAGTGGTAATTAGTGAGCTTCAAGGTCTAGCTGCGTTGCCCTGCTTCCATTTTTTATGCTAAGCTAATGTAACCAAGTTGTAGCGTTATATTTAAGGAGCAGACATCAGAGTGGTGTTAATTTTTTTCCAGCAAACTCTCATAAAGAAAGTGAATAAGAATATTTAGCAAAATGCCAAACTGTTCCTTCAAATACTTAATTATATTTAAAAAAATGCCATATTTGAGGATTAGCTACTTTTTTGTTTTATATCACTGTAATTTAAATATTTTGGGGGTTTTACATTTTGTCCCCAAAGTGCTTTTTTCTCCATTTTATGACATCAATAATTAAAATCATTACTCTATGATTAATGTACTGTACTGTATGTGGCAGCTGTAAAGCTTCAATTTTTAATAAAGTTTTTGAAAGTCCACCATTGTTTTAAGTAACTGGTCTTCCACAGTTGATGCATCTCAACCCCTGTACAGTATGGTTAGTGTTTTGTTTAGTTAACTAGGACCACTTGATTAAGATTAGGGAAAGGCCACTATCAGGGTTAAACAATGACACAAGCAGCATAGTTGTTTAAGGTTGGAGACAGGATGTGAACACAGGCCTCTCATCTTGAAGGCAAACATATCCCTCTACCACTCAAACATTTTACATTTAATGCCTAAAAGAAAATTCAGGGCCAATGCTTCAGGCTGTAGTTCTACATATTATGATCTCATTTTTCAGCTGCAATGAGAGACAGAGGAGGTGGTGGAGATAATCTGTGGAGACTGAGCACATGTTGAGAGAGGCAGCGATCTCTAGGATTATTTGTTCCAACACTGGTAAACAGTAAACACTGCATCTATCTTACTGCATATAATGACTGAAACTCTTTAATCAGCAGTGCCATGGGAATTAGGGTACTGTGACCAGTGTGCAGATTAAACATGACATGCACTTGTACAGAAGGATTGTGGGAAAACAAATTTTGGGGTCTCATATCTCACATTGCCATGTCAAAGGTCAGTTGAAGGGCAGCGGTTTAACAGATGGTGGGAATGTTTATAGATTAAATGATTTAACTTGCTGCTTGATCCTTTGAGTCTATCACAAGATTAATTACTAGGTATATCACAATGCTGCATATTATACATAATTTGGAGTTTGCACTATATTATCTAATAATGAAACATTAAGACAAAATGTGCAAGTGATCCAATATTACCTCAAGTGTGAACACAGTGTTTAGTCTGTTGGAGGCTGAGGTATTTGATTTTCAGTTGTGAATGAGGCTTTACTGTGCAGGCATCTCATCACTTCAACCGTCATTTTTAGATTCAGTCAGCGTCAATACCGCAGCTTTATGTGTACTAACACTCAGTGAGGTGTTGATGCTGTGATTCTGTGAACACGAGTGAGGTGCAAACATTGAGTCATTGTGAAATCTACAGGAGGGAAGTAGTGAATGTGTGTTTGATAAAAATGCAGTTTTATGACAGAGAAGCTGTTTTTTAATGCTCCAAACTAGCTCCACAATTTCTCAGTATACAAGTACTTGCTCCAACTTACAACTAACCTGGCTGACTGGCCCATGAGCTCTGGGTGGATGACAGCTGCTCCTCCAACTTCATGGAGAAGACCTCCACCAACTCAGCACTGGAAGAGACCTGCAGACAAACACAAGCAAATACGTTTTTTAATTTAAAAATAAAAAATCCAGTGACCAGGAATGGAGGGGACAATCAAATTTCACAACCGCTACTTTGAGAAGGTCACAGTTCATTGTACATTTGGCTGTACCAAATGACTAAAATGAGAAGTGTTTCTTTGTTGTGCTTCATTTATACTGCATCAAATTTAAAAGGGTTGTAGTTAGAACAGGTCCATTAGCAGCTGTGTCGACCGACTTGTTATCAGGGTGTTTCGCAATCTCTAAATTTATAATTTTGATTAAGCCAAGATTGTTCACTTTGTCCTCACAGCTACAGAGCCGTTGCTGATTGAATTTGGGTATGTTTTAAGGTGGAAATACAGAAAATGGCTCTCATTAAGATCATTTCCAAGAAAACATCCTCAGCTATAATGCCTTTGGAAAAACATCTTTAAGCCTTAAGACATTTGAGAAATGAGGCCCTGGTTTGTCTATTAGAGCATAATTGTTGAAACTATTCTACACCCTGATGGTTCTGTGAGGAATTCAAACATCCACGTACTGAATATAGTGCTGTGGTGTACCTGGTTTGATGAAGAGCCTGGCCGAGGACTGAACACATCCTCCAAAGCTGGTCTCTGAAAAGAATATTCAAACACCGAAGAGTTAGATAAAAAGATGTTTAGCGATGAACCTGAGCAAAATGTGTGTTTTTGTAAAGTTCAACATTTAAGAATAAAAGGTCTTAAAAAAATTAAAATTCATTTACCTCAGATGGATGGGCAGAGTTCACATTTAGAAGCAGCAAGGAGACGGTCTAGAAAACAAAAGGAAACAAGACTGAAAACACAGTCTCAACAAATAAGAAGAGAGGGGGAAAAAGGAAAGAAATGCTGAATAAATCCAAAGATTTTCTCTGACTTGTGTCTGTCCCTCTGCAGGTTCCTGTGGCCTCTCTTTGTCACCACGCTGACAGACCTCCTTGATGTCAGCCAGGACTGGATCTGCCTGATGGACACAGATAAAATATCACAAAGCTGCTACAAAGCACAAAAAAAATCCATTTGTCCAGTTGATCTCAGTGTCAACCCCACATTAATGAAACTCTGTCACTAGTAACAACACTTTCAATGCAATTTTAATTTGGTGATGCAGCTGATTAGCTAAGGAGGAGGTATGTCTTTTTATGGCCGTATTTACTGGTCATCATTCTTCTTCAGGATTTTCTTATTGTTTCCTTAAACAGAACCATTGTTTATGAAGCACACTACCCTTTATATGCTATTAGGAGTTCCCATATTTGCTCCCCTTTTAGTATGGTGTGTTATTACCAGGTTGGCCATCTTGATGAAAAAGAGGCTGTAGGTGTCTTGGTGTTGGTAGATGTAGGCCAGAGCTCTGGGATCTGACTCATCTTTTGTCAAAGAGCTGATCTTGCTCTTCTCATGGTCATAAAGTACGGCCTGAAAAACAGATAAGAGGATCTGAGCATTTATGTTAAAACATATCTAACCACTACATCATTACTCAGCAATAAAAATAAAAAACTAATAGAGAAAGAGAAAGTTACATTACTGCAAAAATAAAAGGGAAATTAAAATATTACAGCCATAAAATGTTGTCAGACTTGTCTCAACCGCTGAATGGTTGGTTCTTGGCCAAGAATAAATCATTCTTAGGCCAAGCAACAGGTATAAGGACTTGATTTAAATGCTTTCAGGAACAAGAAGTGTAGCTTGAACATGTAAGGATTATATAAAAACTGGACCAAAAACAGGAGCAGATGTGGAACCAGAACATAAATAATCTCCAAACACCAGCTTCCAAATAAAGTGCAGTATTAATTTCACACGGGAAACAATGCTTCCTCATTTCACTTACCACCACTTATTTAAAAGTTTAAATGATTAGATAACAATTGCATGGCACTGATGTATGTGGGTGTTATAAATATTCATCATCTGTTCCTGAAGGAATAGTGAGAACTGTCCAATTTTGGAAAAATTGGAAATAATACAAATGTTATGTGTCAGTGTGGGGATCCAAGCAGAAGACCAGCTTTATCTGTCTTCTGGAAAACCACAGTGGCTGTTGTGTTAGCACACAAAAAAACAGAAATGTTACAGCCACAGAACAACACGAGGACAGAGAGTTTTAGTTGATGTGACTCACCCCGGTCCTTTCATCCACAATTTTTAGGCCGTTGGAGGAAATTTTCAGCCAAATTCTCTGCTTGTGTTTCCCCTGTTTTCTTCCTGCTGCCTCAAAACCCTGAAACACACAAAGTACAAGTGAAAATATAAATAAGACAAAATAAAAAAACATTTTATTCTAATGAGCACCAGACACTAATTTATGTCCTTTTCACATTATTATACTGCTGGGTAAAAAGTAGTATGTCTAATGGATAACTGATTACAGTTTTCCAGTAACTTGCCCAACACTGACCAAAGCAAATGTCAGTGAGGATCTTCTCCAGAAACCCTTGCTGGAGCATTATCTGTAAGCAGTTTTATGATTTCATATCATTTATTAACAAAAGCTAGTGATCAGTTTAGTGCATCCAAGCTACTGTATGTACACAGTATTAGCTGCCTGAACAAAGTCCCTATTTTCACTTATTTCTTCCTGTATAATATGGACTTAGTAGTTGAGTAATGAACAGGAAATTGTTTTCCACTGTGGCACAGTGGATACATTTACACACTCAGAATTCAGTCAATCAGATAAGTAATGTATAAACACCTTAGTGAATTTGCTATCCAGTGCTGTTTCCATAGTTTCATCAGTGGGGGCATCAATTTCAGAAATGTTTAAACTGTGCATATAGTGCCTTTAATATGGGGACAGATAAAAGTTTAGTAGTTCTAAGTAGGCGAGTTGGAAGTTACACATTTGATTATGGTTAACTGCTTTTTAATTACACTGACACGAGGTTCCTCTGATAAGTGTTCATCTCCAGTGAGGCATGTCTGTTTCATCGTTTGTCCTCATCTTTATTATGCCTGCGTGCTTGTAAAAGCCGCGGCTGGAGGCATTATGTTTTTTAGTTGTCCATCCGTCCCATTCTTGTGAATGCAAAATGTCAAGAATGTCTTGAGTGTCCACTTAAACTCAAAGTGAACCGATTAGATTTTGGTGGTTGAAGGTCAAAAGTCAAGGTCAGTGACCTCATGTCTGTCCTGTTCCTGTGAATTGGACTGGTTGTTGGAGGCATACAACTGTGAAGTGGTAATTCAGTTTTTTGTCTTACATGAAAGCTGTTTCATACTTCTCCTACACTACAGATATGATGTCCCACTGGGCAGGGGAAAGTGCTGTGAGATTAGTCAGCCTGAATTCAGTGATACAGTGCGTCATGAGTCCGCAGTGCATAGAGATATACCAGAAGCGTCGCTTGTTGTGCAGGAATTTTCCCACAACTCCTTTTCCATGAGGAAAATATTTCTTCACAAAGCTACTTCCAAAGAAAATACATGTGACTGAGGTTTTTAATGGATGGATTTGCCATTACACTGATTATAATGGACTGGCCAAATTCAGTCTTCATTAGTGTAGCATTTTCTTTACTCTCATTAGTGTAAGCTTACTATAGATGGTTTTTTTTACTTCAATATGTCAGTGTGACAGTTTATAATGTAGTGATGTGTAAATATGACTGAAGGTTGGGACAAACCTGAGGAGGTGAAACCTGTGATGACTGGACAAGAACAAAGAATGTTTCCACCAACTTGCAGTTGTTTATTCTTTGAAAGAGCATAAACTTTAGGACTGAATGGATGCACAACACACGAGCAAACTTAATTTGGCACATACTGTACAGTATTAGGTCATAAACCAAAGTACTGGCTGAAGAAATGTTAAGGGGGTTACCAATGTTATTTCAGTTGATCCCAAGATGGAAAAATGGATGCCTGTACCAAACAGCTCACAGGAAAGAAGGAATTGAGCTTTTCTTTTTTCCTGTCATCAACCATCTCAAAACTCCCAACAACAAATCTCACCTGTAATTTATTTTGTTTCCTTTAAGGGAAACGTTGGGAAAACTATTCTAGAGTACTATCTAGAGTATATACACAGTACATTTATGATAACGTAGTTAAAATTTGCTTCATCTTCAGCAGCTACAACAATAAAATGCTGCTTTCTTACTGATGCAACAATATTAATGATCTAATAATGTCAGATACAAAAATCATTCCAGTCATTTTTAGATACCTGATGTACATTTTGCTGATAATATTTCTGTACTTTTAGACTGAGATTGCAATAAATAAAAGTTTAGATTTTTACTTTCTGTAAGTGTCTGAATTTTTTCCACGTCACCCAAAATGTTTCAGTAATCTAATAGCAGTTAATATTGCAGTCTTGACCAACAGACCAACTCTGGCAGTACCATGACTGAAACTTTATGGTGGATGGTTAGAATTAAAATATTAGCCTGTGAAAATGACTCCTGAGTCTATGTGATAACAGCCACTGATGACATATTTTAATCTCACTTTTCATATGATACCAGTTGGGATTATTTTTAATGTTCTCTGATAAAATAGTTGTGTTGGTTGAAGACAAGAAGATTATCTGACAGATAATAAAGAGCAGACAGAAGTACGTTTATTTTAGCGGCGGAGGGCAGACTACCTTCAGTTTCATCATGGAGTCCCAGCACATTTTTTCTCCCTGGGAATCGGGTACCGGGTCTACACCGATTAGCTTGGCTTTGTAACGGACCCCGTCTCCATGGAAACGTGAGGCAGTGGCTCCTGGGAAACATGAGGACAGGAGATGAAGGGTCAGATTTTATGAGGATACATCTGTGCGAGTGTGTTGTGTGAGTCTTGGAGAGTGTGGAAAAATGCATGTCTGTGTATTTTTGTGTAAAATAGTTGTGCCTTAACATTGTTTGTGTATCGTAATTTAATTACATTTCCTTTGTATCTGTATTTTCATACGTTTACATTTCTTTGTCTTGTGCCTCTGTGTTTGACCAGGGTAAAGTCAAGTTCATTTACTAGTTCACTGAAAACAACAGAAGTTGACCAAAGAGCTACAAAATAGACAAAAGCACTAACCCATTTAGTGACAACAGTAACACTTTAAAAATCAGTCCTGTAGCAAACTGGAAGCCTGTAAAGAGATGACAGAATAGCAGCAGTGTTTTGAACAAGCTGCAGATGAGTGATTCCAGAGTATAATGCACTACAGTCATGTCAGGGTGAAATTAAGGCATAAATTGTTTTCTCAAAGTCAGTAAAAATGATAAAGCCAAGTTACTATGCCAACTGACTTTATAGGTTTATGGAATTTAAGAGCACTGTTAGATATAAACACCCACAATCTCTATTGGAGGGTGGTAATGAGGCAACGTAACAATCAGAAAAGCCAAGGAGCAAACACGTCTGAAGACCTGGCTCAGTTTTCCTTTAATCTATTTAATGGTTTAATATCTTAATAATGTTGATGACAGTGCATATAGTGTGTATGTTTAAAAATGGATAAACAGCACAAGTATGTGCATGTTTACATGTTCTGAATGTGTTTACTGTGTGTGTATAAGCAAACCGCTGAGCGAGCATTTGACTGATTCTTGGTCAATGTTTCATCCCATTCCCTAGAATGAAAACAGGTAAATTAGTCATTATAAAAATGTCAGTATCTGTCACTGTAACAAAGGTCAGCTCTTAAACAGCTTCAGCTGCATTGTGTAAAGGTTTACTGCATTTTATTTACTGTTTAGTTAAAGGTTAGGCAGAAATACTCCTGAGTTTAATAGTCTATACAAAGCAATGGTCAAAGTCATGCTGCAAGTTGGCAACTGTATTTTTGAAACACTGCTAGTCTGATGGAAGCAAATTGGGGAAATTAACCAGTTATCACCAGTGTCATATTTAAATTTAGGCAAGAACATCCCATTAAGCCCATTTGTTAAACAGCTGTGCTGGGTGTGGAGTTTCTGGGTTATCTGTATTCTGCTGACAGTGCATTGCCTCATGTGACATGGAGAAGACTGAGTTGGCAAAATAAGCTCCAATAAAAGTCCAGATGATACATGTAGGGCAGCATGGCATTCCTATATGTAGATGTCTCTTAAGATTTTATTATTATTTTTCTCATTATTGTAAGCAGGGGGATTCATTGAGTACCGGAAATGTCACTTTGCTGTGAGTGCCTAAATGTAACTATATAAAAAGCTGAATAATGTCTTAGGTGCAAGAGTAGATACTGTAGAAAAACTATGCAACAAACCCTGCATATTAAAAATACTGAAGCAGATCTTTGATTTGCTTTACAAATTTCAAAACTCACTTCCAGCCACTGAATCTAATATCCAAGTTATTAAACCATCTTTAAACCCATCTCACTGGATTTGTTTTAGTGTAACTTTCCAATAGTTACTGTGTGTTGCATTTGATTCATCATTCTAAATAATCTTGGTCTACAAATGTGCACACTATGAACATGACTTATTATGTTTACATTACTTACTGTACTTTTTAATTTACTCTAAACTAAAAAACAGGCAAAATGAAGTCAGAATATAAGACGCTTTGTTAGCTTTTACAATCTTTGCTCCATACTACCATGAAAGTATCACCACTACAGATGTTCTGTTGTTTTTTATAGGCACAAAATTGGCACAATTTTCTCATAAAGTCATGACTGCTCATGATGGCTAATGGTTAACACTTCTATAAAGTTTGTTTGTTTAGATTTACATTTTTAAAGTTTCTCACCAAACAGCTGTTTTTGCAAATGTAAATACTTGAGAAGAGGTTTTGGGGGGAAACATGGGATGTAGCTTACATTATATTAATAAATGTTAATCCAAAACAGAGGAAACCCAACATGTCTATGGGTGGGATCTGGCAGAGATCAGTCCAATCAATGCACTCACCAGTGGTGGTGAGGTATACCAGAAGCACTCCTGTTTTAAATTGTTTTTTCAGACATTTATCCACTTGACATTAAAGCTCTTAAAAGGTTAGAAATGTGTTAAAGGATTTCCAGTAAGACACCACTGTATTTCTCAATAAATTATGTTCCTTGAACCCCTGGAAAAGCTGGAGTAAGATCAAAAACAGTCCATTTAATAAACCCCCTGATCCAGAGGACATACTGTACTCTAGCAACAGCATTTAGAAACACTCTAAACATTTGTCACCACACTAACATAACAGATGGCCCTTTGCAAAGGAATTATTTTACTGAATGACTGAAAGTTTTTTTTAAATATTAAAGGGGTACACCAATGATTTGATGACTCAAAAAGCGACAAAAATCAGCAGAGACTGAGATATCCTTACTTTTACTGTGTGTTCAGACAGAATGGAAAGTTAATTTTGCAGGCAGTGTGATTGCATACAAAGTCAAAACAAACAACTAAAGATAAATTCATTGGTTGGTATGAATTGACATGAAAACACAAGCCTCAAATTGCATGCATCCAAAGGATTTATGAATCTGAGACTGGAGGGATGTTTCTGCTGAGTTCAGTCAGAAGAAAAATAAGCACAAGACTGTCTAGAGAAACATCAGGTAAAAAAAAACCTTTAATCTCTCATTTGTGTAAACCAAAAACACTAAATCCTATAGCAACATTTTCCTCCTGCTTTTAGATTTGGCTTCATTTTTGAAAAAAAGGTATCAAAAAAAGTCAGCAGGTTTGGGTCAATTTAGACAGTCACTGTAAATGAAAAATTAAATATAATCAGTCACCTTAAAACCACACATATCTCTACAAAACTGGGAAAATTTAATATATTAAGAAAAATGTGTATTGTGAGCAAACAGCTGTTCTGTAATTGTTCTGTCTAATAAGATTTACATAGTAATCTAGGTTTGAACAAAACTAGACTGCACAAATATGGAAAACACAAAAATAATTACATTCTGATTAAATTTGGCCAAACTAACGTTGCATATTTACAGTGCCTTGCGAAAGTATTCGGCCCCCTTGAACTTTGCGACCTTTTGCCACATTTCAGGCTTCAAACATAAAGATTTAAAACTGTAATTTTTTGTGAAGAATCAACAACAAGTGGGACACAATCATGAAGTGGAACGAAATTTATTGGATATTTCAAACTTTTTTAACAAATAAAAAACTGAAAAATTGGGCGTGCAAAATTATTCAGCCCCTTTACTTTCAGTGCAGCAAACTCTCTAAAGAAGTTCAGTGAGGATCTCTGAATGATCCAATGTTGACCTAAATGACAAAGGATGATAAATAGAATCCACCTGTGTGTAATCAAGTCTCCGTATAAATGCACCTGCACTGTGATAGTCTCAGAGGTCCGTTTAAAGCGCAGAAAGCATCATGAAGAACAAGGAACACACCAGGCAGGTCCAAAATACTGTTGTGGAGAAGTTTAAAGCCGGATTTGGATACAAAAAAATTTCCCAAGCTTTAAACATCCCAAGGAGCACTGTGCAAGCGATAATATTGAAATGGAAGGAGTATCAGACCACTGCAAATCTACCAAGACCTGGCCGTCCCCCTAAACTTTCAGCTCATACAAGGAGAAGACTGATCAGAGATGCAGCCAAGAGGCCCATGATCACTCGGGATTAACTGCAGAGATCTACAGCTGAGGTGGGAGACTCTGTCCATAGGACAACAATCAGTCGTATACTGCACAAATCTGGCCTTTATGGAAGAGTGGCAAGAAGAAAGCCATTTCTTAAAGATATCCATAAAAAGTGTCGTTTAAAGTTTGCCACAAGCCACCTGGGAGACACACCAAACATGTGGAAGAAGGTGCTCTGGTCAGATGAAACCAAAATCAAACTTTTTGGCAACAATGCAAAACGTTATGTTTGGCGTAAAAGCAACACAGCTCATCACCCTGAACACACCATCCCCACTGTCAAACATGGTGGTGGCAGCATCATGGTTTGGGCCTGCTTTGCTTCAGCAGGGACAGGGAAGATGGTTAAAATTGATGGGAAGAGGGATGGAGCCAAATACAGGACCATTCTGGAAGGAAACCTGATGGAGTCTGCAAAAGACCTGAGACTGGGACGGAGATTTGTCTTCCAACAAGACAATGATCCAAAACATAAAGCAAAATCTACAATGGAATGGTTCACAAATAAACATATCCAGGTGTTAGAATGGCCAAGTCAAAGTCCAGACCTGAATCCAATCGAGAATCTGTGGAAAGAACTGAAAACTGCTGTTCACAAACGCTCTCCATCCAACCTCACTGAGCTCAAGCTGTTTTGCAAGGAGGAATGGGCAAAAATTTCAGTCTCTCGATGTGCAAAACTGATAGACATACCCCAAGCGACTTACAGCTGTAATCGCAGCAAAAGGTGGCGCTACAAAGTATTAACTTAAGGGGGCTGAATAATTTTGCACGCCCAATTTTTCAGTTTTTTATTTGTTAAAAAAGTTTGAAATATCCAATAAATTTCATTCCACTTCATGATTGTGTCCCACTTGTTGTTGATTCTTCACAAAAAATTACAGTTTTATATCTTTATGTTTGAAGCCTGAAATGTGGCAAAAGGTTGCAAAGTTCAAGGGGGCTGAATACTTTCGCAAGGCATTGTATGTTATGTTGTAACTATTAGAACTGAAAGAATCAAAACAAATTTCACATCACAGATTACAGCCTCTGTAAAGCCATTTTTTTCAGAATGGATCCTGACAGTCAACCACAGCCGAGCATTCGTACCTCTCATCCTGGAGGGGAGCCAGGTCCTGACAGCAGTTTGGCCCACGGCGGGACAACTTCCAGCTGTTCGCTCCGTCTCCATCACTATGAGGTCTGGTTGGAAAATCAAAGCTGTGAAAACACTGTGGCAGTCACAGTTGTTGGCTGCAAAAAGAGTGTGCTACATCAAATCAACAGCGTGAGGAAAAGACAGCAAGAATGGTGTAGAGAATGTCATATTTATAGCTGTAAATCTGCAAAGAAACAACATCTACACATTTAAGGTTGCACCAGGATGAATTTGTAGAAAAGAAAGTGTGTGATCCACCTCACCTGCTGGGAGTATGCCTCCACTCTGACCCCGCTGCTTGGTTTTCAGTTGAAACTTCTCAGAGCCAAAGGTCAGGCAGCAGACTCACTGGTGATATATTAACATCCGCTGGGAGGCCCAAAGACATGGGAACTCTTGTAAAAGCCTGAAGAGGCTCTAATAAGACAAAGGGCCAGAATATGATGCTTTCCCTCTCAGGGGATGAGAATGAATTTGTGTGTTTTCCTCAAAGAGCTTGTGCGGTATTCTCTTAAAATAACAGCTGAATTAAATGTGTCTTGCTCCCAAAAAGAACTGAGCTTACTGAAAACCTCTACAAAAAGGATGTTTGAGAGAAACTAGAAAACCAGTAAATCAAACAGCAGTTGAAGGGATTCTCAGTTCATAAACCCATCAGAGACAAACACTTTTCTCTGGAAATAATTGCACTTGATGTTATGCAATGTCTTATGTAAGTTGTTTGAAAGGATATGGCCAGTCATTTTATATATTAACAGTTTTAACAGTTAGCATAGAGAGACTAAAACCAAGAACAAATTGCCTCTACTTATGATTAATGCCTGTCAGTCTCCAACCTGGATTGAATCATTTGTCTGTGCCATATACCACTGTTGTTGAAAACTGATTAAACACATCAAGGAAACCACTGCAGCAGGTAACACCAGACTCGCATACAGTACTGTATTTGTCAAAAGCATTGCCCTAAAGTGATCAAATGTTTTTACATTGTCAAAAGTAAACAAAAATCTCCTGCAAAAAATGTGAGATCTTGGTGTGAGCTCTGCTTTGTTTATGGACTTCTAGCTCCTTTTACTTTCATGGAACTCATTTACTGGAAACAGAAACCAAGCAGCCGATACTCTTCACAATCAAAACTTTTACTCAGTAGTATCTCCAAAGTAAATAGGATTCATCCTCAGGAGAACATTAATCAGAACCAAACAGGCCAAAGCTGCTTTTAGCCACTATGCTGAACAGATGGAATCAACTTCCCGATGACCTTAAAAGTGTCCCAACTGTAGCCGCTTTCAAGTCTCATCTGAAAACTTTGTCTTTGTTTGCCTTTAAGTGGCCTTGCCTTAACCCGCTGTCAAAATCCAGTTTATAAGTTTCCTGCTTTTTAAATTTGTTTTTTATACAAAAGTCTCACGCCTAAGCCGAGATAATTCTGACTACATCACTATGCCATTATTTGGGTTATTTTCTCAGACTTGGCAACTCTCTCTCCAAAGTCGCTGCATCTCTTAGCAGCCTAGCAGTAGTGATGAGTAACATTATTGCTGGAGTGACCCTTTAAAGTGTCACTGACTGTTCAAGTGAGACGACACTTTTCATTTTAATGAGTCACTTCAATGAGCCAGGAGAAAAACAAACTGCTCACTCAGAGGAGCTATAACATTTGTATTTTAAACTTAATTCAATCTGCGTGTGTGTGTGTGTGTGGTCGGACAAAGTTAAAGTACTTTCAAACAAAATAAACCTTTATGTCTTTTTATTCAGGCATTCAAAAGCAACTTTTCTGCAAAGACTGAAGATTTCACCCACAGTTTGCTCATCGTGCTCAGTTCAGTTTTGTCAGGGTGCTGCCATCCAGTCCATACTGCGGTTACCATTTTCTAGCAATTAAAACTGTGAAAGACGTCTTTGGTCTGTATCTAATTTCTGTTCTTCTTTAAACACTCCTGTGTTTAAAATACTGTATACAAAATAAACAGTTTTAACTGGAATATAAATACTCTTACCTCCTATTTTATGTGCCAACACTGTCTGTGGTATGGGGCAATGACCTTTAGTTTTTAATCTAGAATTTTTATTGAAAAGTTTTAGGTGGGAAAAAAGTGGTGAACATTACAAGCACCTCAGTTGTATTTAAAGTATTTACATTGTGTTACTTTCACTTCACTGCACGTCAGAGGAGAATATACTTTAGTTCATTGAATTTATCTGACAGCTACAGATCACCTGGTAATCATCAGATTATCTTACATTTAACAATACATTAGATAAGATTCGAGCTGAATTAATTAGCAGGGTGCCTGGGGCGCCTAATGGCAGCCTGTTCTATCTCTCTGTGCACCAAGTATACATTTTTATCTTTATGTATGTACCTCATACAACACATCACATTTTACTCAGAAGTCAATAAGAAATGATTTGCTGGATTAACACCCTGCCCACAGTTTCGCTGAATCTCAGTGAGTTTGAGGTCATTTAGTTAAATAGTAATTTATTTGGAAAAATGTTTGATGTAGCCTTTAAAGCTACAAAAGAGTTTTGGTTTACTGTATATTACCAAAAAAGCTAGAACACTGACAACAGCATGAGAAAGTACAAACGCTGGTGTTTAAGAAACAAAACACAAATGCCAGTAATGATGTTTTTTCCAAAACAAATCAGCCGAATGCAAGCACTGCACTTTTCAAATAAATATTTATGAACCAGACCATTTTTAAAGTTGGCTACAGAATACCTTTCCTCAAAGTAAACTCATTTGTTAAAATGCTGAACAACAGGAAGAGATTAGATTAGACAGCTTTTCCAAACTTGTCTCAGTGAGAGGGATTTCAAACCAAAAATAATATGCCTCATGAAATCCAAGAGTTTATACACTTATAATGAAATCTGTGGAAAGTGAAAGACATGAAAAGTTCATTACTGTCATTGTCACCCTGAGGGGGTTTCAAGTTTCCCTTTCAACAAGAACAACAAGTGAGAAGTGACAGTCTCATTTCCCAACAGTGACAGAGGTGTTGTCAAAGAGCTGTCTCACACACACACAGCAGAGCTGAGCCTTGTTCTCCGACTGTAGGATTTGTTAAAGTATGGATCACTCTTCACTGCATTCAGAGACATCTTATAAAACAGTTGCACCAGGTGAGGACAGGGGCATGTGAGGCTCAGTCCAGAAAGTTTCATAATTGTATGGGATAATATGAAGTTTCACTGTTGTCTTCCAGCCACTCAGAGGTTTACAGCTCATCCAAGGCATCACTTTTTCATTTACCATACTCTGCATTGCTCAGCCCCATAGGGGATTTTTTTTCCTCATGAATTGGAATGTTTACAATCAGATTTCCCTCATGGACACAGCAAACTAGCAGACAACTTTAAGGAATTAGTCATGATGAGAAAAAGTTTCTTTGAGGCTCCTGGGAACACACACACAACTTTTGAAGTGGTTTTATACCATTGCTCTGATCTATGGCTCACCACCGTTTTATTACTGTTTCTTGGACTGACATGTTATGTGACAGTGAAGAAACAGATGTGTGAAGGAAAATTGTTTTGGTTTGACTTGGCTTGTTACTTCTATAGTCATGCTCACATCTGGACTGCAGGAGGCCAAGGTGCAGAAGCCAAATTGAAATTCATTCAGCAACAAATCCCACGCTGTTTGACTAATTATCTTCAAGATAAGAATATTTTGAGAACCAAAGGATTACAAAAAAGTATTCTTACCAAGTTATAGTTATCAACTACCTGCTATATATGAATCCCACCAGCTAAATATTTTTAAAGCCAGACTATAAACCCCCGGAATAAAACCATAAAACCCCACAGGAGACTTATTACCAGAAGACAGATGTGGATAAAGTTGCGCTAAAATCTTCACCCTGAACTGCGTCACTTCTTTTCCTGCATGACACCCACACTACGAGTTATACTCGAGAGACAGATAAGAACTTCATATGAAAACAGGAAATTAGCTTTTATCCTCATCTTATCCTCTGCAAACAACAACATTTAACTCAGTGTTTATCATGTGCTCATACCGTTTTGTGGCTTTGCTCTGGTCATAACCTGCAAGTGAAGGTAAAACAAGGAGTTGCTTTACAGCTTTTATCAAACAAACACATCTCTGATTTAAAGTTGAGGAAAAAAAGACAAGCTGCATCAAAGTTATACAGAAGTTGCATTTTTGCAACATTAACTGTGAAGCCAGAGGCTCTTGTAAGACGAGCAACATTTCTCAAAGTCTCATGTCTCAGATTTGGCCAAGAGATGGAGGTTTTCAGCTGAAATGATCACCGGCTTCTTGCATTGGAGTAGCCCATTTTTCAGCTCCAAGAAACAGTGCTGCAGAATTTTCTGTTTTGGTGTGATGCACATAGAAGAGTCCTGAGACTTCAAGGAGCAAAAGTTATATTATTTTGATGCTGCAACAAAACTTTTGTTTTTACTACAACATTAAGGCTCCCAGGGAAAGTTTTATGGAAACTGATAAAAAAAAAATTTAAGGGAACACTTGATCATCACAGTATAAAACACCAAGTCCGTTAGACTTTGGGGATATCAATCTATCCCTTTAGGAAGCACAAGTGATTGTAAATCAGTTTCTTCTGCTTTGCTGCAAATGAAAACCAACAACAGGTGCAATGGAGCAATGGAGCAATGGAGAGGCAAAGCAAGACCAAACCCCAAAAGGGTATAGTTTTGCATGTGGTGGCCAGACAAATGCTCTCTCCTCGTCAGGAGACTGATCGATTACTCCAAGATGGCTCATCCACACATGCAGTCACAACAAGGCTTCCTGTCTCCCAGCACAGTCTCAAGAGCATGAAGGAGAGACCACCCATTACACCAAGACAGCTGGACAGGGCCGTAGAAGGACATCAACCCAGCAGCAGGACTGTATCTGCTCCTTTGTGCAAAAAGGAACAGGAGGAGCACTGTGAGAACCCTACAAAATGACCTCCAGCAGCTACTGGTGTGCATGTTTCTGACCAAATTGTCAGAAACAGACTCCATGAGGGTGGCATGAGGGCTTAATGTCCTCTTGTGAGATCTGTTCTTACAGCCCAGCACCATGCAGCTCATTCACCAGAGAACACCAGAATTGCCATAGCCAATGGTACCCTGACAGCTGTGAGGTGCCGGGATGAAATCCTCAGAGTGAATGTCAAACGTTATGCTGGTGCAGTTGGCCCTGGGTTTCTCCAGGTGCAGGAGGATGTCAGGCTTTGTGTGGCCAGAGTGTGTAGGCAGTTCCTAGACGATTGAAGCATCATCTGTACACATGACATTTGTTGATTTTCCTGAGATTTCTTGCTTTATTTACTTTTTTGTTCCTCTAAAAGGGGTTTTGAAAGGTTTTTGCTTATCCAGAATGAAGACAGTAAAGGCA
>NW_018128000.1:1004013-1024443 GCF_001952655.1 Monopterus albus
TCAAAAATCTGTGGGCAGAGTAAAGCATTCAGGCATTGTGAGAGTTAACTCATTTACTGGATGAAAATAAATGAATCAAAAGCATTAATACCTAAAGTATCAGTACTACCAGTACTTGGTCCTTTTTTATTTTATTCTAATCCCGTTGATGCCACTATTGATCAAAAAAAAAAAAAAACAAACTCTGCAACAAACCACTGGAGGGCTTTGTCACATCATTGTAAAATTGCAGTTTTGGGGGTTTTCTGTCTTTCTTCTTGGGAAGATGCCCCATCACCTCACACAGTATACAGTCCCAGCTTGCATTGTTTAAAAACCTGGCTTTTACCCTAGAAACTACAAGAGCAAACGACAACAGCTTGGTGTGCTGTTAACTATATTCTAACAGTCATATCAGGGTGAAGCACATTTCATTATCACTGCAGTTCGCTGAGAAGTCGACCCAGCTGGTCACTTGATATCCAACTTCTAGGGTTGTTCCCTGATCTCTTACCCTTTTTTTGGGCTCCACCAACTAAAGTACGACTTCTTTGTGATGCTCGGTTTGTTTCATTAAATTACTTTTCTGCCCACTGTAATCACTTTATATGCTATTGATGGGGCTCCTATTGCTGTGACTAATTCAACTCCTGACTCACATGACTTTGAATTCCTTGTGATTTTGAAGACCCGGGAGATCATTTTGACTCACTTCCAGTAGAAGACTGAACATCTATTTCCCTTCTTTCTTAAATCCCAAAACTCCTATTACACATTTGTCCTCTGTGTGTGGACAGAAATAACATAGAACTTCAAATCATTTTGACTGACCACGATGCTACCCTTGACCCATTTTTTGCCTTCATCTATTAGGAATGCTGCCGTTCATGATTGGTGTTATAGTTTCATATGGGTTTTTAAACGTGCCTTGAATGACATGTTTCACTTCTCTTCTCACTACAGATTTTAGCAATGAGGAAATTGTGACCACTGCTACACAGAACAAAAACACACAAATGTATTACAATGTACTTCAATCGAGTTATATATGATTGTACTACATTTCTTAGAGGATCCCAAAGCAGAAATTTGTTGTTTGGCCCCCACTGACCCCTCAGTTTACCTGGCAGTGCCATCATTTCCCAGAGCACCTAGAAACTAATTTTCTAATCCTGAAATGATCAGATGGTAAATCTATTATTCAAGTGACAGTTTCTCTTAAACTGCAAGACATGCAAATAAGCAACCGTTTGCTGATAAGTTCAGCATATTGTTCAATTTCAGGGGCAGGATCAATTAATTGCTGCAATACGTGACAGGGGACACACCTGGGTCTTGTGTACTCCAACAGCCAGTTCTTCTCCTCTACACACTCCGGTGTTTTTCTTTTTCTCACCACCATGCATCACACTTCCCCTCATCCACTCCCTTCACTAATGATGTTTTATTTCTCCCACAGATTTTTTTTTCTTGTGTTTCTAGATTATTTTCATTTTTCTGAAAAATAAATAGTATTATTTTAGAACAGTTTACAGTATAGTCTGAAGAATTCACACTGTGCTCATCTTACAAGGCGATGATATGTCAGTGTTGTGTAATTTGTTTCTGCTGTCCCCAAGTGGCCAAAATATCAGTTACTGCAAGTTGAAGTAAACATTCTGAACATTCTTTTAAACAAAAATACAGATCGTGTTGTTCAGTCCTCTTACATGAGGATTTGATTTTTTTTTTTCTGTTTTATTTAACTTTATATCTTTTCAAATATTGTTGCAGAAATAAGCTCCAGAGCTTGTGGAGAGGTCCTGTGACCCAGACTTAGCTTCTAAAAGGTTTTGAATGGGATTGACTTCTCTAACCAATCAGAGATTTTCAATTAGTTCTACTTGATCATTATGTTTTGTTGCGTTGTAATTTCATAATGACAAATATCTGAAGAGCTGGGAGGAAAGTGGCGGAGCGTAGCAGGTCATAGTAGAGTGGAGTGGTGAGTGGGAGTGCTGGGTGGAGCAGAGTGGGTTGGTTTGGAGTTTTATGTTAGTGCTACCTTAAGTTACATATTGTAATTTTAACGAATTCAAATGAAAGAAGCACAGTGAGGAAATATGACCAGGCTGTAGTGTAGACCAAGCCAATTACTGTTGAATTCTGATTGTGGCCTTTGAATATTTTTGTCATTTGGTTGGATAAATAAATAATTTAACCACCTTGGCTTAAGGAAATAATTGTTTGTCTTTAGCAATGGGTCACTGTCTATCCTGCATGCATTTTGGATTTTATTAGCACCTGCATTTAGAACTGCACTCACTCACACTGTTCCCGAAGGGGAACAGTGCTTAGGTAACCATAAAAGGTTCAGCACTTTCCAGGAAGTCATTCAAGTTATATAACATCTGATAAAATAAAAATGTTGTCATTCTATTAATATTTATTGTTTTAGGAATGGTGGGCATAAAGCCCATTTGATTTGATTGTGCCTTTTAAGAGTCAGTTCATATGGTAAGATGAGGATAGAGATAGGTTTATATCCACAAAAATACCTTTATAATGACCTCTTGGGGATCCTGTTTAGCAGCTGAGTCATGCATTAAACTCTTCATACACTTTTATAGCTGCTGCCCACTGCAGAGACCACAGACAGAGATATTACATTTAAAGTGCATTTGCAACAAATTAATTACCTTAAGGATGATAAAGAAAACTATAAACCGACTTGTGCATCCCCTGACTCACAGTAAATCTAAGGTCATGTTGGGGTTTCCAAGTCTTGGCATCACTTACTGTATGTGGTTTGTTTGTAGACTCTACCAACTCCAGTTAGTCTGCAGGAGACATGAGTGCTGGTGGCTTACCTCTCAGAGAGAAAGGTTTTTTGTCTTTTAAGGTTGGCTGCAGACAGTGGCCCCCTTTCCACTGCTCCTCACTGTAAACACAAGTCGCAGTAATGAATGTGTGATGGCTGGAGATTTGGAGCAGACTAAGCGTGCTGATGTTCCATGTGTTCTCACTGTCCATCAACTCTGTACTGTGCCTAACAACCATTTACAGTAATCTCTGTTTGGGAAAATGCTGGGTGCTGCACTTTGGGCACAGAGATTTGTCACATATACAGCCATGTGCTTCATTAGCCCACTGGAGTCTGCCTATTCACTGATGAACACACTGCACATTAGTTTTATTTATTTCAGCATAACTGTCTATACATGTCATCTTGAGACAAACTGATAAAATCAGCTGAAGGTGCTGATGTGGGGCTTTCACACACTCTCATTTATGTCTGCAATATTTTCATTGATTTCCATTAGCATACATGTACTTTAAATGAAAAAAGCACAAAAACAACATGTGACCACTTTACATGTATTGTTAACAGACAATATAGTTATATTTCTTTCTGCTGTGTATAAATAACCTCGAACTCTGTTTTATACTAACATGAAGGATGATTTGTTCATTTTTATAGGCACCTGTATCTTTATGTACGTACGTACTTCTACTTGAGTTCATGCTAAAAAAGACACCATACATGTGGGGTAAGGACAATTTAAAAGGTGCTAAACAAAGACAAAAATGAAAGCATAAAAAGTTGGCAAAAATGAACCAAAATAAACCTGGAGGCCAGAATAAAAACCAGACAGAAACAAACATGATTCAAAGCAGCACAGATCTGTAACTCATTTATTCTGGGAATTATATGTTTTGATGTTATTAGTTGCAGTAATCACTGGTTTTATTCTAGTATGTGCCAACATTCCTGTCACAGTCCCAGCTTCCATCCTCACAGTCAGTGGAATTGATTAAACTTCACATGATGTGCAGCCTCACAGTAAAAAGTGTGAAGAGTGTGTTGTGAAGAGCAGAGTTTTCAAAGGAGAAACAAACCAATTACAGCGTGAGGTTGACTTGGTCCGATGTTTCTGTTCAAATGTTCAGTTTGATTTGATGTGTTTCTCATTTTTGGATTAAAACAACTAGATGGCACATAGAGAGATCAAACCTCTGCCAAGGCAACCCAGTTTTCCCATAATACCATTGCACCTTATATCAATATTCTCATGACAGTTTGACCCTCATAAAGGTTCAAAATACTGAACAGCTACAGTATAAATAAACATCTCATGCAGACTGAAATAACAATGTGTACTTACATTTCTTCATAGAGACACACAACTCACCATTTGGCTGCATGTATGCCCAGATACAATAACAGGCCTGGCTTTTATCATGAAATGTAATTCCATGTATAACTCACTTTATTTATTGTGATTTGATTTTGGTGAGCCTTTACAAGGGCCTTATACTGTATATTATAATTAATGTCTTTATGTAGGCCTACGATCAATGAAGCATTTACTAATGCTTTGTGGATCAGTTATAAGCCATTAAATCCCAGATGTTTATCATGTCAATTTATCAGTAGTGCAGTGAGATATGCTGGTAATCCATTAGGCTTACCAGAAAGAAATAAAACTATATTGTCTGTTAACAGTACATGTAAAGTGGTCACATCCAAATGTTAAAAAGTTGAAAGTTGAAATAAAGTTTGGTCCAGAGTCATTTTTCACCAGATACTAGTCATAAAGTCCAATCCTAAAACTGATTTCCACAACCTGAGAAGCCAAAGTTTGACATTAATTTTGTAAAGTAAGCGATTCAACCCTTATTAAGGATGCTAATTATAACTTCCAACCCCTTATTAAGGCTAGGCTGTCCTATAAGAAAGAGGCATTATTTTTTTTTTATCCCATTAAAGAGTAACCCTATCAAAGCCAATGACCTGACTTGTTGCATTTGACACAAACCTTCTGATGCTTATCTACAGCCACACATGACTCATAACTGGGTGGGAAATGTCTGCTGAAGAGCTTCTTCTCTCTTTATCGTCGTGTTTGTGAACTCTATCACTACCCACCAGCCGGAGTTGACCTCCTGACAGCCTGTCACAAACATTACGCAGCGCTGCGATGACGCCAACACTGGCAGATGAGACATGGAAAGGAAATTGACAGAAATAAACTGTTTTCCCATTTGTTTATCGTTTCTATCCCACCCTGTCAGGCTGCTGATGTTGGGTGGTTCAGTATATTTAGAGACAGCCCACGTCTCAGCTCACAGCTGTGCGCAACGTCCACCAGGATCACCTACATCTGGATTACTGGAAAACAGAAGGGATGATACTACCAGAGAAGATATCTCTTATAAAAGTGCCAATGGAAAACCCAAACTTTACGCACGGATCTCCTACCATTAACGAAACACTGGTTCACCAGACAGGGATCGCTTTACCAATTTTTATGTTTGCTGGAGGCGCCATTGGGAATTTAATTGCAATAATCGTTCTTTCAGTATCAAGACAGGACAGAAAATCCTCAGCTTTCTACAGACTGGTGTGCGGTCTGGCTGTGACAGACCTGCTGGGCACCTGCTTGGCTAGCCCGCTCACTATAGCCAATTACCTGGACCACAATGTGCTGAAAAACGAACATGTCTGCGAATTTTACTCCTTTTTGTTGCTGTTTTTTGCCTTGACAGGACTGAGCATTATCTGCGCCATGGCAGCTGAGCGGTATCTCGCCATATGTTGCCCGTACACCTATGAGCGATGGGGGGTGGACAGACGCTTTGCGCAAAAGTTTCTTTTCTTTATTTACACCAGTAACATTTTCTTCTGCTGCCTTCCGATGATGGGCATGGCGAGGAGCGAGCTGCAGCCATCCGGGACCTGGTGCTTCATCGACTGGAGGACAAACGAGCCTGTCGCCGCCGCTTACTCCGTCCTGTACGGCGTCGTCAGTGTCCTGCTCATCCTGGGGACCATTGTACTAAATCTGGCGGTGTGCGGAGCGCTGCTGCTGATGCGGCAGAAGATTGTGCAACGGCCCGTCACCAGAACCAGCGTTCGGGAGAGGTGGAGGGCTCTGTCCTCGGCAGCAGAGATGCAGATAATGACGGTACTGGTGATGACCTCCGCGGTTGTGCTTGCCTGTTCAGCCCCGCTAGTGGTGAGTCAAGTTAAGCACTAGCTTGGTTTACATTGGTGATATTACTGCTTCATCTAATAAAATAAATAACACAGGTTTGCATTGGTGGACAAAGTATTCTGGGCCTTTACTCATGTAAAATTCTACTGTAAAAAATAAAAGCAAAAGACCAGCATTCAAAACTTATTTCAAGCCAAAAGTGTATAAATATTATCCACAAGAGTCCTTCAAAGTCTCAGAGTACTGGATTAGTGGTAGGGCTACATTAATTGCATTAATTTGCAAGCAGAATTATAATGCACTTTCCTGTTGAAGTTAATTTTGACCACATTACAGCATTTGCAAGGTTTAATTTACAGAATGAAGATCTGAACTGTAGTATCTTATTTTTCTCTTTAAGGTCCGTGTGTTTGCCAACCGATTCAAAATCGACCCCACAGCAGACTTAACTGCCATCAGGATGGCCTCAGTTAACCCCATCCTCGATCCCTGGATCTACATCCTGCTCAGGAGGTCTCTGTTTCGACGGTTAATCCGTTTATCCAGACAAGGAAGCAGCACTCCCAGTACTTCCTCCACTGCGCCACAAAGGAATATGTTTTATCCAGATATCATGAGGGACAGCCATGTCTTCACGCAACTCATGTGCAATGCAAACATCATCTCTCAGCTGCCTGCTGTCAAATTCACCCCATACAACACAGAAAGCCTCCACCAGACTTAAAGCATTGCAGACCGAACACATGCTTCACATCTATGAATGTTTGTTGCTTTGTGATGCTGCAAGCAACTTGACACAGAGCCACAAACTGTTTCAGAGCTGTTGCCAGTGAGACGGAAACATAGTGGTGACTTTGTGGCTGGACAGTGCCCACAGAGTTCATGGAGAATTATGAAGTAAATAAAACTAAACTTTCTCCAATTTCATCTGCAACGCAACAGGCCTAACAAGAACAGACTACGGTGTAATTATGGAAGTAAAACAATAAGACACCACTCTGCCTTTAGCATCCTGCCTCTCCTTCTTCACTCAGTGCCTCTCCTCGTCCATTCAGAGATCTGGATTCTTCCTTTCCCTCGTCTGTATAATGTTGCATAGTTTCCTTCTCCACTCATCTCCTGCCCTCTCACCCTCCCTCCACTTGATCAGTCCAGTTTGTGTCCATTTTGTTTTGTGAATTAACCAGGTGGAAGCTACAGAACTACAGAACAGCTCCTGCAGGTTGATCTATAGCTCATTTCATCTTGTGGTGGGGTTCAGTTGACCTGTGACTCCTGGTAAATGCCTTGTTTTTATATAGCAGTGCATGGACATTGAAAGATTGAGATAAGACTCATCACAACTGTATTCATTCAATAAGACTTTCGGGTGATTAATGAAAACCAGATTTAAGCCTACATAATTACTGTTTTTACAGTGTTGCTCTATATGCTGCTCTGTGTAAACTGTAGCTAGTTGTACTGTTAATTAGTGTTATAGTACTTGAGTCCAGGACTCAGGGACTGGTCTGACTTGAGCCCTAATTTTCAGGACTCTTGATTCAACTTGGACTTCGCTGATGACTTGAGCATTGACTGCATTCAAACTCGGAAGTCGGAGACTCAGACTTAGACTTCTTCTTCTTCTTTTTTGATAACAGGCCATAATAATTTGGCATGAGATTTGGACACTGATATCCACACTGTTCACTTTTAAGTAGTGTGTGTGTGCATTTGTTTGGCTAATGTGTCACACACAATAAGGAAATGTTTTCGAATGGTGAGAGCTGTGTCAGTTGTGTTTAATGTAGCGCTAGATGACTCTGACTCGGGAGGTTCGATTGACTTGACTCTGACTATTCTTTGGTGACTCGGACTTGAACACTGGGAACATGAGACTCGACTCAGACTCCAGGTTTAGTGACCCAGCTGCATCACTGCTGTTAATATCAGAAGAAAATAAGTCAATGCTTTATTTTACATGTCTGCTATTACCTAATGAGTTTCCTGGGAAGAAGCATGTAGTTTGGTACAGAAAGAAAACAAAGTTGTGAGACTGTTATCGTGGCTAGCTGTGTTGAGATTATTGTCTTCCAGATGATAGAAATTGCTCCATTGATACCCCAGTGCATATTTATTACTTATTCATTAATGCTGAAGTGTATGTTTGTAGAGACATTTTGCACACTAGGTTACAATTCAGAAATAACTGTTACTGTACCAACTGACTGCTCTCTGTTTTACTGATAATCTAAGCAAATCCTATGGTTTTGGCTAGGAAATGTATAAAATGGAATTTATGAACCCGTCAAATAAGTGTATGATGGAGCAGATACATTTAAACCTCATGTGATGATCTCTGCTTTCTGCTATCCAGTTTCTCCGTTTGATCTGCACCGTTAAGCATCTGGCTGGTCCCTCCATCACACCCCTATGACAAATTTCACTCCACCATGTTGTCCTGGGAGTGTACAGGGTTGAGGACAGAAGCCTGTGGTTTTCAGTTGTGTTTATGACTCAGGTTCAGGTTCAATACTAATACCAGAATTGGGCCTTTTAGATTGTGCGCGCAATGAAACTGTATTAATAAGACACCATTAAATAACGATCCCACTTTTACAAAGTTAAAGTGGAATTTATGGGATTGTTTATGAATAACACATTGTGTATCGTATTTATTGTATGGGTTTGATTGGTGACTCTAAATTCCCCGTAGGAGCGAGTGAGAGTGTGTGGTTGTTTGTCTACATGTCAGCCCCTGTGATAGACTGGTGACCTGTCCAGGGTGTACCCCGCCTCTAGCCCAATGTCAGCTGGGATTGGATCTAACCCTCTGCTATCCTTTTCAGGAATAAGCGGTATAGATGGATGGATGGAAAAAAAGGTGCTGGTATTTAGAAAAAATACTTATTTTACACTAATCGTTTGTGGCCAGCAGAGGGCAGAACAACTTAAAACACACGGAGTAGAAACACACCAGTAAGTGAATAGTAGGAAGCATCATGTATTTTATCATCCACTAGCACTGCAGTTTCTAAACCCTTGACGAATGTACATCCATTATTCACAGGGATTTTAGCCGTTTTCACTTGTGTTGTAATAAAAATATCTAAGATAAACCAATTAAACAGAAAGATAGGGCTACACATAAGATTATAGTGCAACACCGAATAATGTCATTTAATATATCTTTTATCTGGGGCACTTTTTTGCACAACCAGTAATTTTCTTTTTGATATGTTGAAATTGATTCAGCAGATACTACTTTTGCACTTATCCATTCAAATGCTAAGTATTTTTGTATATGTATTATTGTGTGGTACTTTAATTTAAGTATGGGATTTGAACACTTAGTTCATTTAATGCCTTTAAAATAGCCCACTTAGTTTTATCAACACTCAAGAAAGAAATACATTTAATATGCTTGGTATTCCATAATGCATTTATTTCCCCCCAACATTTAAAAATAGCATTTACTAAACATAAGCAGACAAGACTGTGCATAGCTGCACCTCTGTACATTTTTTATGCCTTGACACTATAAATAAAAATCTATAAACATCAGTGATGTAAAAATTCTGTCTCAAGACCCATCAAAGACGCGCACACACAAAAATAATCATACAAGTTTTACAAAGTAACTTCCCCTTTCCCCAGTCATTATTTGAAAAGCTTTACAGCAGAGAGCCAACATCCAAATCAAGAGCTGTCCGAATTCAGCGACCTCCTATTCGCTCACGGCACAGAGACACAGTCGGCATGACATTGAAAAACTAATAAAGAAATGACATGAATACACTACAAGTGTGATGCACACACACTACCTTCATCCTGTGGTACAACAAAAAGATTACACTCTGCTTTTGGCAACATGAGGAAGATGATGACAATTTAAAAACATTAGCTGCTGCAGTAAACAAAAGGCTAAAATGTGACTTGTACTGTTGTTCATTTCTCCCAATGCTGTTGCCAGCTCAGGACTTCTGTCATTTGCTTGATGCTAAATCTAAAACTCTGGGTATAGTCGAAGAATTTTGGGACATGGGCAAAGACACTACAAATGCAGATTACATGTGAATATTACATCCCTACACCATGAAATCATAGTTTTAGCTCGACAGAATGTCACATTGCTATTTAAAATCTACTCGCACCCTTGTGCACAAGAGGTCACATTCAACTTGATGCGATATGCAGATGAAGTATTATTTTATACAGTGTTAATAACTAACCAATTTTGATATGAAGCTACCATATCCCCCTCTTCAAATGTTAAACTGTTATTATAAACATGGTTCTCATATGATACAAGTGTGACATTGTGTTTTGCTCTCAAGAACCATCAGCTGTAGAAAACAATACAGGAAGAAAACAGCTTGAAATTTAAATTAGTTCAAGTCATGTTTGTGCATGTCCTTGAACTAATGATATCAACTCTACTTTTAGATGTTTTGTTCTTCATCAACTCCTTTGTAAATATCTGGTGCCTTAGCAGTTTTTGTTCTCCACTCGCACAGCTGCAAACATCTGCTTCCAGGAGTTAATGAGAGCAGTGACCTATACAGTAAATGTGTGACAGTAAAACAAACATGAGCTCAGAGTTGAGGGGTAATTTTCTGATTTCAGCGCTTTGAACAGCACTTCCACATCACACAGAAAAACATTTAAATGGAAAATGTTGGCATTGAAGTTTTCATGAATAAACAGACGAAAAAGAAACATTTCAGTAGACAAATGCTACTTTTCTTTTAAAATGGGTGAGGTTTTGGTTCAGCTCCTTTGTCTTTATTGAGGCTGTAACTTGTGGCCGTGTATCAGATTGATTTACATCTGAAGGAGTTTCCGATATTTCACTTCAGTGCAGCCTCAAAGGTATACCTCAAAGTATACAACAGTCAAAATACAAACAAATACAGCAGCGGTCTTTAAAACAAAAAAGGACATTTGAGCAAAGTGGTCATTATTCCAGGGCTATTGAAGTACACTACATTTCTTCATACAGGTGATTATAATTTTCTGGTCCATCAGCATCTTTTTTTAAAAACAAGACTTCACACTTGGTTAACTATGAAAGCAGAGGTGATTTCCCTCCTTGGTGGAGAAACTCTCGCAGCTAAAAACAATTTCAACTACCTCAGAAGTAAGAGCTAGTTCAGTCCCTCATGAATTCATAAAGGAGCAAACAGACAATTATTGACACAAGTTTGTCTCTGGGAAGCCCAGAGTGCACTGATCCCACAGTGCCTCTTTTCAAGACCATTTTGGGTGTTTACTCCAGACTAAACACTGTGACAGATTTTTAAAATTGTCAGAAAAAGCAAATTACACGTAGAAAAACCTATATTATTAAAATATGACTGCACTCTCTCTTCTCCCATGTGTACTGGAAAAACACGCTCACAGGCTAAAACTGGCACTTTTATAAACATTCAATTAATGTGCACTGTTCCTAAGATGTGTGGATTTCAAATGCTGAGACAATTAAATCACAAACAACAAAAACTTTATATTGCTGCCATGAGAACACAGAAGCTATCCTGTGAAGAGAAAAGCAAGTGCCTGATGCTTCTTAAAGTAAACAGATATTCAAGCAGTCATCAACTTACCAATTTCGCTTATCACTAATGATAATCAAAACCTCAAGCCCACCTGAAAATAAAGTTCTATCTTTAATTGCACAAACCAAGCCTCTGATTTCATGCAGGTCTCATTTTAACTCAAGTCTACCCGGCAACTGTCTGGCACCAATGTTACAAAAATGCTTTACATAAAACAGCAGGACTATAAAGTCACATGACGGACGGTCACAATCTGAATAACACATTTAGTTGTTTTATGATGTGCAAACTCGACACTGTTTAAGAAGCATAAACAGGACAGAGCAGCTTTGGATCAGGCTGAAAAATCACCTGACAGGAAAGAACTCTCACTCTGCCCGACAAACGGCACAGATCAATAAATACCAATAATCAATTAAAAAAAAAACGATGCATCATTTTAAACTCCAAACAATGATGACAAAATGATGCATTTTAACATCTCTATTACATTTTACATGGTTAGAACTTGCTAAGAAACATGAACCGCTGCCATCCTTACAGGCACAGCTGTTGTGCTGCATGCTGGAATAGAAGGATGGTCTGGGTGAATCTAATTTAAAGTAAACTTTTTACATTTATACCTCATGGTAAGCGGCAACATGACTGTTAACTTGGAGAAAACAACAGATGTGTGGGAGACCAATGACTGTTGCGCATAAACAGACTGGTCTCGCTCTCGGATTGGACAGTGTGAGTGTGAGTGTTGCAAAGCCATTTTATACGGTGGCTCTGCTGACAAGTATGACTGCACTTTTACCGATCTGTAGGAGTTTATAAACATCAGCTTCTAACAGTTTGGTCTTTTTTTTTTTTTTTTTTTATTGAGCATTTTTCTTCAGCAGACACTTGCATTTTTGAACCGCCTTGTAAACTGACAGCAGCAAATTCTCATTATGCCAACTTTTAACCGGCACTAAAACAGCTGCAGTTGATGGGAATGTCACTAGTTTTAGAAACTTTGTCATAAAACAAATAATCTGAAAAATCTAAATTTTGAGCAAATGACCATGTTAGAGGAAACGTCAGGGGATCATGACAGTTATTAGAGATATCTGAGCGGTGGCGGACCAACCGACTTTGCTCAGTAGAGCCACATGCGCATGAGTAAAAGCACTTGCTGAGTATAATCACATTATCATGCAATCAAATTAAATCTACAAAAGCACAAATTTCCCATCTTTTTTAGGTGACTGTCACCTAAAATCCTTTACTGTACACAAATACATTCCATAGAACACAATTTATTTACTGAGGACAATTTGAAAACTTTCTCTTCACATCATGACAAGTGACTCATGAAGAAAAATGTCAGTGCTTATAAGCGTTGACATTTTGACAAAATGCTCAACTGTATTTGTTACAAAATGTAACATGACAGATAGAAAATAATTGCAACCAGCATCCTCTGAAAGTGAGCAAAACAATCCAAAACCATTTACACAAATCATCATCAACCAGCTTCCACATGTCCACCTGCTGTGGACAACATGGCTTCATCCTTCACCAAAAATATCTCAAAAATGCTCGATATGATGCTGATTTTGTTTTCTCTCACCATGCCATAGACTTAGTACCAATGTGATAAAAAAAAAACAAAAACAAAACTATAACACAGAGCAAAAGAAAAGAAAAGTAGCGGTCACATCACTGGCCCATCAGGACTGACTCACTCCTCCTATCTGGAACAAACTGCACTTGCCTTCAGTCTTGTGTTTGGAGCGGGGTGGAGACCCACTGCTAAGAGGCCGGCTATAAACAGGAATGTCTATGACAGGAACCCAGAGTGAGGACAGCCCCCTCCCTTTACACCACATACTGGTGCTTGTTGTTGTAGTCTGTCGTGTATGTCTGCCGGCTGTACTGGAAGTGGTCGGTCAGCACGGTGTTCCAGCTGTGCTGCTGCTCTGAGCCATGGGAGAAAGGCATGGACCCGTTGGCCTGGACCTTCTCCAGTGCCAGGTTGTCAAAAGACCTCAGATCCTGCTTGGTGCTTGGCAGTACCTTCTTCTGCCTGTTAGCGTCATACTTGGCCTGTTGTTGAGAAGGGCAAATAGATTTTAAATGGCTGGGTGTGTTAAGCGTGGGCCACTGGCACTACACAGCAGTCACTGACTGGTGAAATACAGGGCCCTGCAGTGTGAGCATTTCAATCGCATATGCAAGCAAAAATCAGTGTGCCATTGTGAAAAATGATTTGGGTGAACTGATGCAACCGACTCCCCAGTTCCTTGGGTTCTCAGTTTATAAAGAACATTTTATCAGTAAACCTACACAAAGTGACCAGTGAGTGAGATTAGTGGATTGGAAAATATGATTTTGGTTTTTGTGGAGCGGCTCCTTCTGGTATTCGTGTATAGACAGTTATACACTTGTTTTGTTTGACTGACTTTACTCAGGCCTATTTCATCTTCATTTATCAATCAACATGGCTCATGCATTATGTCTTTAATACAAGGCTTGTTATTAGAGGATTACTTCCTCGCTACCCTGTGACACTATCCCACCATCTAGACTCATACAGTGGTGTGAAAAAGTATTTGCCCCCTTACTGATTTCTTATCTTTTTGCATGTTTGTCACACTGTAATGTTTCAGATCATCAAACAAATTTAAATATTAGTCAAAGATAACACAAGTAAACACATCATGCAGTTTTTAAATGAAGGTTTTTATTATTAAGGGAAAACAAAATCCAAAACTACATAGCCCTGTGTGAAGAAATGTTCGCCCCCCTGTCAAAACATAACTTAACTCTGGTTTATTGCACCTGAGTTCAATTTCTCTAGCCACACCCAGGCCTGATTATTTGTTCTTTTTCATCCATCCCTGCCTGACAAGCTAACAGCCACCAGTCGGGGGAGACTCACCTTGTTGTAGAGGAAGACCCCGACTATGGCCGTCATCATACCCAGGACATTTGTGAAGGTAACCGGGTTGCGCAGCATTAGCAGCGAGATGCTAATGACCATGATCCTTTTGGTGGCATTGGCGACAGCGTAGCTGAGTGGGCTGACGAGGTTGAGCACACTGAACGCAATGACGTTCTGTGCAAAGTTGCAGAAGCCGCTGATGAGCAGGAGGACAAACGTACCTGTCCATTCTGTAATTTCTGACTGGTAAAAAAAAGCAAAAAAACTAATTTAAGACCCTACCTTGGGCTCCAAGAAGTTTTAATGGACATTTTTCACAATTTTGTAACATTTGACACTAAATATAATATACAAGAACTTAGTCTCAGCCCTAACAAAAAAAAGTATAAAAACCAAAATTAAGATTATTCTGACCAAACAAGTACTAAAAAATGTTGAATGTTTCTCAGATCTCTTGCTTTGAACTAACATATCCAGACTGGCTGACACTCTCTGTTAACTGTGCTCTACAGAAAATTGTTCAAGTTATCTGACTTATTCATCAAGACGTTTTCAGTATAAAGCAAGAACAGCCACTTCAGCTGTCAACTATATGGAATTAATTAGTGTGTCTTTTAAAGCAGTTACTATAAATGATAAACAAAACATTCTTTCTGGCTATTGTTTATTTTAACAATATGAATCACTTGTTGCCAAGAAATATGTTATTATACAAAAGGGATGACCAAAACGTACAAACTCAGGCAATACAAATGTTCCTGTAACTCACCAGGTTTCCATTAACAAGAAACACAGAAAGATCCACCAGAACCCAGGTGGGCAGCATGAAGATTACCGCATTAAAGCCCAGGATGTTGAGCAGCCTCAAGTGGTGCACGCTTGTATCACGCAACACCTTTAAAAGAGAAAAAGAAATGATCAATAAAAAATAAATAAATAAATAAGGAAAAGCATCTCAAATTGTGTAAAAATAAGATGGGATGTAAAAAATAAGCACTGCAGAGCAAACACCATAAAAGCATCAATAATAATAGCTGATGTAGCTAATAAATTTGATCTAAAACAAACATTTTCAAAATGCGCACACAAGTACATTCATGACATACATAACACAACCCTCTTCTTTTCTTACAGCAGAAACATGAAACAGAGATCCTGCTTCAGGCATTTCACACCAAACCACCAGGAAGTAACACCCTAGTGCAGGAATCATGGGGCACACACTGTACCGGTAGAATGATGATGTACCTTTTTGGAGAAGATGTTCTGCAGGGAAAAGCAGAGAGTGGCAGCCAGGGCACTGATCAGTCCTGAACTATCAAAGGACAGCTCAGTCACTGTGGCCAGCAGCACTCCGCCGATGATAGGGATGAGCGATATGTACACCTACGACAAGGACCACACAGAGATACAAGGCAGAGTCAGCAAAAGCAACACTTTCATTGCTCAAACCTAGTGCACTAAATTAATCCAATGTCCTGCATTAACTGTAGTTTTACTAAAATGAGTAAGAATGTGTGTGGCCTGTTGCCATCTGATATTTGTTTGAGGACATCTCAAACCCAGTAATTAAAATGTTTGGCCACACCATTACATCCCCAGTCCTAATACAGCACACTAATAAAGGGCTAAGTTGGGTTCTGTTATTTCATCCATATTTTGCATAATGTGAGATAAAATTTCCACAGTTTCCCAAAGAAAAGTGGAGGCTGAAGAGAAATATTTTATTAAAACTTCTACAGGTAACTTAAAGATGCACTGTAGGGATGCCGTTATCTATTCAACCACGTAAGATGAAACTGCATTTCCACCTACAGTACACGTACCACTTCAGAGGGTGCAGCTGGACCTGTGGATGCTTCTACCTCCTGGCCTGAAACCATGATGATGTATTTGCAGACGTATTTGCATGCTGAAAATGCTGATTACTGAGAAATGACAGAGACCTGCAGCTGTTGTGCCCCACTCCCTCCCTCAACCAACCACTTGGAGTGAAACTGAGAAAACACAAACACTAGCAGATTCCACCAATTCACTGCTACCAAATGACCAAACTTGAAACAGTAACAACGTCTGTAGTTGTTTGCAAATATTTATTGTTTTGCAGGCAGATAGTGTGAACCCTAAAATGTGGGCTGGCCCTTGAAAACAACCACCCTATTTTATGATGGATAATTAAATAATCTACAAGGTGCAGTACAAAGAAGCAACACAGCTCCAGGTAATAACCAACTGAACCTGTTCAGGTTGAAAATTTCAATCTTCTGTGTAGTCACTGAACTGGATGCTAAAGCTAGTACGTATACTGATATTGTCAATGCGTAGCCAGTATTGTTTCGGTCCTTTAACACATGACTGCTACAGAAAAGTGTGTGAAATTTCTTGTAACCCTGAACACTAAGAGTGGCCTCATCTATTTTGGCCTAGATTTCTGTCCCTTTTCAGGTGGCCTGACTTATTTTGAAAATTGATTCTGAAGGCATTCTACACTCAAAAGGAAGAAGATGGAAACTACAGAAATGCATTCAAGAGTCATATGCACTCAGTTTTCTTAAGACACTTTAACACATTAGTACACTTAGTACACTTAAATAGTCCAGCGCAATCTGATACAGCTGCTCTGCCATGGAGCCAGCTTTTATGAGGCCTATCATGTTCAGTTTTTATTGACACCGTCATAGAGTTTGTGGCTATGTTTTAGCACTGAGGTCATAGTGACAGTTTTGTACTGGACTGCATTATACTAGAGCTGCAACAACTAGCTGATTGATTAGTCAATCAAAGAAAATTCACTGGCAGCTGTTTTGAAAATTGACTGATCACATCAGTACTTTTCCTCTGGCTTTAACTGTTCAACTGTGAGAACCAGTTGCTTTCTCATATTTCTTTGATGTTTTTAGGTGTTGGACTGCTGGTCGGCCAAACCACCAAACTGAAGACATACTGTGGGCCCAGAGACTGCAAATGGCAGATTTTCATGGGTTTTTGGGGCAACTTTTTATAGTCTGAACATTTAATTAAGAAAATAACCAGGGTAAGAGAAAAAAATTAGAAACACTAAACTGATTTCTATTATCCTGACAAAGTGCCTATTCAGTCGCAGATGTTCTGCGTTTCCTCCGACCTAAGGATTCCCAGCACAACGTAGAGTAAGCTGCTGCTCGTCCAACAGGACCTCTACACACACACTAACACAATACCAATGCATACTGCACGCTGCCTGTCTGTGGACCCAGCTCATCTCAACGCTCAACTGACAGCTGAAAGGTAAACATGACAAGGTGATGATAGACCCAGGGGTCTCCTTATTCAGGTGCAGCCAACCCTGACTGTAAAAACTTCCCTTTCACGATAGAAAATTCAGTTGTATTCCAGAGATGTCAAAAGCTGTGAACTTTGTTAAAGCCACCCCAGTCAGAGTTTGTAACCCCCAATCCTTCTTTAATACTAAGTAGAGGCAGGTACTGAGTCCTGACCTGAGGTTACATTTTAGTGTGCACTATTAAGTTAGAGCTACATTATAGATAGTAAAGCTGATGTGATTTAACTGTATGACAGCTGAACACAGTAGCTGCATGTAACCGATTATTATTTTAGTCATTTTAAAGCAGAAAAAAAACCTAAATATTCACTGCTACAGCGTGTGCAGTGTGTAGCATGTCTCAGGCACCTTGCCCCAGGCTCATGCTTGTGTCTGCAAATGTTCATTTGCACATTGCAAGAGCCTGATGTACAAAAAGTGCACGGAAGAGACTACAGACACACCTTGAGAGTCTTTTAACCTTTTTATTTGTGTGTTGGCACAATGGCCTGTCTCTGAAAGACAAAAACTAATTATGTAATATTGTTAAGGTCTGCTCCACAATGGCTGGAGTTCAACAAAAAGAACTTTGGAGGAGGCAAATGGTCAAGAAAGCAGAGTTTGATGAAGGAATTTGTAGTTATGCTTTCAGGTCAGTGCTGTTATGCAATCGGCATAACAAATATGCAAATTTCTTTATTCCCAATGCGATCAGGCTACTGAATGTTGATATAAGCCAAAGTACAGGCTTCCCTGTAACAGGGAAGTGCCTCTTTTCTCTTAGTAGCCGCTAATCTGTTGTTGCTGCTGCTGTCAGGGTCTTGGCTATTCGAATACTAAAATTGAAAACCGATTACCTACTCAACAAAAGAAATATCTGAAGAGTCAAATATTTGGGTTCAGCCCTACACAGGATACACTTTACTACATCGACTCAAGTTGATCTACCAGTCCACCACCTGTAAATCCCTCTCTCAGTGCAGTTTGCGCACATAGCGCACATATCAGGTGACGTCTTCCAAGTCCATTATACATCTGAGTCACGACATGGGAGGTTACACTTTAGCTAACTCTCATATTACTCTGCCGTCGAATCTTGAAACATTCACCCACCCGCACATGGCGCAACATGATACTATGCATGAATGAAAACAAACATGCATTAACACAAACCAAGCTGGTTCCTAATTATAAACAGCATTTACCAGGCTATTGTGTCGAACTTGTGGAAATAAAAGTTTGTTTTCTACCCTGACCCCGACCCTCCCACAGGGTGTCTGATCAGCTTCATGGACAAAGGCCCTTGCAGATGGCCGTAACATGAGATGCAGTACAGGCGCAGTACTGTGCCACATCACCACTGCTGAGTCTCAAACACAGATAAACAGGCTCAAACAGAGGGGGCCTTGTGCGTAGTTTGCGGACTCAGACTTACCTTTGTCGTTTGCTTCTCTCTCATGATAATTCTTGATAAGAGCACAACCCATATTGGCATTGTGGCTTTAACTGCAACAAAAAAAAAACAAAACACAAAAGGGATGATATCAGTTTGATTTCTTAAACATGCAAACGCAGCTAAAAGCAGCAGGTAGAAAAGACTGATGCTTGCAAGCAAAATGCTCCTACATTAAGTCAGGCCTACACCTCTGTCAAACACTTAACTCACGTCACTTATGAATTCACACGCCTCTGATCACTGGTTTAGTCTTGTTGTGTATCACTAATGAGTCAACAGTCATGGCCCCCTGGTTATGCAGCAAATAATCAACACATAAGGGGAAAAACAAAAATAATTGGTAAAACCAGACCCAGTACCATGAAAACTACCATCCACATGGACAGAAACTAATACTGAAGCAAAGCAAGCACTACCAAACTTGAATGTTTTTACTGACATGGCAGCTGTGACTCCCAAACAGGGTTAAGACTGCCAGGGGTCTTTGAAACAGCTTGGAAGGGGTCAAAAGAGAAGAAAAGTTTCGTTTGAAGATGAATTCATTGAATACATTCTAGTTGAAGTCACAAACCATTAAAAGTCAGACTATTTTATCTATAGGTTCTATCAAACTCTGGGTTATTAGGGAAATCTATTTAAAACTAATGCAATAAATATGATTATTATAACACTATTTTATTTTACAAAAGGTGTGGTTAGTTTGTGGTGCTGCTGAACGTTATACTGAGAGGTGTTTCTAGTATTTTGTCCATCCTATTAATATCAGTGAAGGTACCCTTTATATGAGAAAATGATAATCACTTTTATTGGCCTAGTATTGTACACACAAGGAATCTGTCTTAAAGACAGAGCATTGGAAGTTAATTTCACACTTCCGTTTATTATATTTTCCTCTATAACAGTCCTGCAGTACATCCTACCAGCTCCTGAAGTGGTTTAGAGGAGATTATACATACACGTATACAGTATAGTAAATACAGAAACTGCTCTGTCACCACAAACTGCAGCTTCCAAAAATAGCATAATGTTGAAATAATATCTCTGTAACACAGTTTCAACCAAAAATGAACATCAGTGGTGGAATGTAACTAAGCATATTTATTCATGCATTGCACTTAACTACAGTTTTTAGGTACTTGTACTTTTATATATTTACTCCACTATATGGAGTGAAATATTGTACTTTCTGCTCCACTATATTTATCTGACAGTTGATATTTACAAATTTGACTTTGCACATTCAGATATATTATAAATGAAGCAACGTG
>NW_018128000.1:1024486-1047382 GCF_001952655.1 Monopterus albus
ATTACAATGATGATTACACATCAGTGCATAAACCAGTTAATATATTTTTAGGGCTGCAGCAATTATTTTCACGATCAATTAATCTAAATTATTTTGCTAATTAATTCAATTGGTCATTTAATCTATATTATGTTTACAAAACAGTGAAAAAAGCCAATTATAATTTCTCTAGGTCCACTGTGGCGCCTTCAATGTGCTTGATTTGACTGAGAAGCTGAAAACTGAAAAAATGTGTCATTTCTGCATAAAAAAATAACAAACAACTTAATCAATTACAAACAGTTTGGCTGATCAACTTTCGATTAATCAACTAATGTTTCAGCTCTATATATATATTATTCTGAAATGAACCATACTGCATAGTCAGAACTTTAAATATATTCTGAAGCTATTACCTCTGTACTTAGTTAAATGAAAATTTTAATGCATGACATTTACTTGCAACAAAGTAATTCTACACTGTTATTGTTAATTTGCCTTAAATAAAAGACCTGCACTTATTTCACTGCTGAACATTATCAGCTTCATAAAGGAAAGATTTGTTAAAGGGACAGTTGTAGTAGACTGCATTAGACTGTACGGTTTTAACTGGGTATACTGGGTATACTTGATACACTGGCAACTGAGTGCAACTTAAAACAGCTGCATCTCTCACGGAAGACATGCACACAGGCCCGGTTCAGACAGGGACCCTCCCCCTGACGTACTACATCTGCGTTTATTAAGTTGGCTAGCTAAGCTAACACCAGCCAGTTATTATTTTAAAGGTAGTCTAAAACGGAATGAATCGTAGTTAGAGGACATATGTTGAACTCCGTAATCTCACGAAAGGCCGAGTGTTTACAGGCTGCAAGACACCAAAATTAACATGGACCCTCGAGCTAGTTAAATGCGGCTGTCGCCGAGTTGAGCAACATTAGCCACGAAGCTAACATCAGCTGACGGCACAGACACATCATCAAGTTGACACGCTCCAGGTGGCCGCACATTAAAACCAGCATCACAATTATGCTGTAATGTTACTCACCCGTGTGCGCATACGAAACTGGCACCTTCCATATGCTGAAATGGGCCGATACAGATGAAAAGTATTTTCCGAAAGCTAAAGGCAGGATGTACCACCGGTAGTACCTGCTCGGCAGTTCAGTTTTGGGGACTCCCCATGCCCGCAACAACGGCGGGAGGAAGACGACGACAGATATAATGTGAAACAGGGAGACTGTGACCGGGTACGGGAATCCATTGAGGATAATTTTGTTGATGACGTTGCCCCCCGAGCTGACCGTGTACCAACACACACACAGAGAGACTATCCGGATCCCTTCCCTGACCGGGGTCCGCTCCACCTCAGCCATCTTCCAGCGCGGAGTGACGACTCACCGGCGGTGTGCCGTCTGGCTGCACCGGGGGGAGGGCAGCGCTGCTCAACAGGCAAACTACCGACAACGAAACACACGACTTCCGGCCATAGACTTCAAAATAGAAGACACGGAAAATTTGAGAACATTCTGTACATAGGAATGTTCTTGAGTGCATAAAAGATTGGGAAGCCGTCGTCAAATTGTATGTTTTGTTAACTTCTAAAGTGAGAAGTAAATCGCAGACAGATATAAAATGTCCCTTTCTTCAAATGTTGTTAGTTTACCTTTCTTAAACTTCAAAAAGAACCAGCGCAGATCCTGCACTGTGGAGATTGTTTTTTTTAGATTAATAATTGCAAAAAAAAGTAAGAAAGTCTTTCAGGATTCATGTATATTGAAAGAGAAGACAAACAATCACAATTCTTTGAGTTTTTATTAACACATAACATGTCCACTTAAAGGACTAAGTAGCAAATATATTATTTTCTGCATTCAACTGAACAGAAGGCTAATTTTTGTACTTGCTAAGGCTTTGTCTTTAGGATAACGCAGGTTTTTATAAGGCAAACAAAAACTAAAGGAATGGTATTAAGTACTTTATCCAGCATGTCATTTTAGATCTTCATTGTTTCTGACAGTACAAAGATGCAGGATAGTGGAGAAATCTGTTCTGCAATTTCTGCTCATATTTCACATCTGAAATACATAAAGGGAAAAGGCAAGTATAAAATAGTTGACATTATCAAAATGTGTCATTTTGTAATTTTTGTTCCTGTATCAGCGGGAATAGTCTGGAATATCACTGCTGCATCACTGAAACAACTCTGAATGAAGACAAATGATCATGTAGTCTGAATGTATATATCAATCCTAAAAAGAATATGCAAATATAAATGAATCACATTTTTATCAGTATACATTGTTGTAGGTCATTATAAGCCCTTTCTCTCCTCGCAGTCACATCTGGCAGTCTCATGTCACTTTACCACTATTCAAATGCAAGAAAAAAATTCAGATGTTAAAGTTAGAAATCTTAAGTGATTTGTCAATTTTTCTGTGCGAGACAGCTGTGCAACAGTTAATATCTATGGTAATGACAGTTAGCATTCATTTCAGCTTTGACAGCTAAAAAGCCTTGTTTAAGATACATAAGCAAATGCCAATAAAAATCCTATTTGTAAATGTATCTGTTTAATGTTTGCCCCAATTTTGTACTTCACTTGGCCACAGATTTTCTAAACATAAAATTTAAACAGCAAGTAAAAAAAAAAAAAACATTGTAGACTAAATGTGAGTGGATGCAGAAAATCCATTCACATTTCCATTGCCATGTGGGTTAAGTTAAACCTACAGTATGCAACTTTTTCAAATATTTTTGCTGTAGAAATCTGCTCCAAAACTTTTCTTAATGTGGAGAGATGCCGTCGAAGCCTCCTGTGACCCATTGAACAGCACTGGCAGCAGTGCAGAGATATTACCTTCTTACAGCTTTTGAGCAGGATTGTCCTCTCTAACCAATCAGAGTTTCAATTATTTCTGCTTGATCAGTAAGTTTTGTTGCGTTCTCATTTATTGTACTTTCATATGACAGATATCTTAAGAGTTTGATTATGGCAGATGGTAGGACAGTGTAGTGGAACAGGGACAGGAGTGCTGGGCGGAGCAGAGTGGGCTTATTTGGAGTTTCATGCTAGTGCTACCTTAAGTTACATATTGTAGCATTAAGATGAATAAAATGTAGCCGTGCAGTTTAATATCATGTTTGTCTCCCATACAAGGAATGACAAGTATTGGAAACTTCATCTGTACAGTTACTGAACACCGACAAGTAAATCGGCATATAATGCATAGCCTTTTCCCTTCATGCTGTCCTCACACAATGACAACAACTCATAAATACACTGATTACACCCTCTGTGTTCCAACACACACCCAAGCAGGAGGCATATTTATTCCATTTTCAGCAATGGTGCAAAACAGCAGCTTGCACTTGAAGAAAGTTTCACACATCTCGAGTTGCTGCACTGTACAATGCAGGCACCTTACACCTTCCTATTTAGAAACCTGTCCTCAGTTTCAGTACAAACACACATATGGCAGTATGTTCAACCTGCTCTCATCTCCGTGTGGGTCTAAGGAGATGCACTCTGTCCAGTCATACCAATTACCTTTTGTGTCATAGCAACCGTTGACCCCAGCCCAGTGTTGTGAGTGTAATCTGCTCAGGTCTTCACCACTGACCTCTCTGCTAACCCCCAGTAAATTCTTGGCTGGTAGCTCAGATGCCAACACATGCATTTTCGTGGTGTCTTTACTTTGGTGTTCCTCTTTTTTGAAGAACTCTGTCATGAAAAAGTGTGCACCCGGGGTGCAGGTGCCTGACGACATCAGCACATTGCTTTGCTGGTTAAGGTACGACTGGATGATTTCGCTCCTCGATAGCTCTTTCCAGTCCGTCTGCTGGAAGGGACTAGAAGGAACTGGAGGATTCTGCTTCAGTTGTTCTGAGCACTGAGTTTCAGTTCTGTGGCCCAGTCTGACCTCCCTCTCCTGGCAAGACTCTTTGTGAAAGGAGGGTTTGATTTGCCCTGTTAGAGGATCAAATGTCAGTCTCCTGTCTTTTAACCTGACTGGTTTAGTACCGTCGTCTACAGTCTGTCCATCTAAATTTACCACATAGTCTTTAGGCCTGTATCTCTGTCTTTTTGTTTTCTCTGTATTGCTAACAGCACCATCACCTTCTGAACTGACCCCGTTACTGCAGGAGGAGGCAGTTGTGTTGTAAACAGAGGTGCTGGAAGGCCTGCTTTGAGAGTCCAAATCTGCAGACCGTGAACTGTCTGTGTAAAAACCCTGAACACAAGGCCCCAACCCACAGGTGTCCTCAGACCCAGGTCTCACAGTGGAGCTAGAAATACTCTGTGCTTGTGGTGCAGTTTGTTTGATAACACCTTGCTGCTTTGGAGTTTGAGGACTGTGCAAGGAACAGCGAGGGCTTTTCAATCGATACTGCGCCCCAGAGGCAGCTTGCCACTGTCTGGCTTGCTGCTGCAGAACTGATGCTTTTAACAAAGAAGTGATAGAAGGCTTGCTGCATCCTGGGGCACTTGGATGAGGTTTTACAGCATTGACAGGGATTTTATTTACCCTGTCATTGTCCAAAGGCTCAGAAATCTCCCTGTCTAAAGGGTGATGTGCACAAGTGTCTGTAAAAATTTCAGAGCTACCACCAATTCCACTGGTTGGCAGCTGTTTGGAATTTTGTATTTTATCATTAGGAGTAGTTTTGAATATCTTGGCTGGTAAGCGCTGTCCTTCTTTCTGGTCACCTTTACGTTTCCTGTTGCCCAGTTTTTCCACCCTCGGGGAGCAGCAGTTGTTGAAGTCATTTCTGTTCTTCAGCTCAGGACCAGTTTTACCTGATGGTGTCGTGGTAGCTGGAGTAGAGATGCAGGGATAAGCACCACCACTGGAAGACCATGATGCACCAGTGTGGTCTTTGGACAACACTTCACCCTTTCCTGGCTCAATTAGCTTTTGCCAGTTTCGTAGGAGCTTCTTCGCCCTTTTGGCAAGATCCTCATTTTTGGTTTTCTTCCTGACATCGTTGATGAGTTTGCCAAGACGAGTTTCCTTCAAGGAGATAAGATTGAGGTTATCAACCTGGATTCAACTGCATTTTATTTTGAATGCACATACTGTAGTTCTGAACGTTACCTACCTCCAGTGTCTCTTTGGTGATGGGATATTTCTCCAAAAAAGAGATTACCTCCACAACAACCACCATGTTACGTATCTGCTGAAAAGACACATATATCACAATCCTCAGACATCAAAGTGCTGTCAGCATTACAACAACACTGTCCAAGTACAGCTGTTTTTATGTCAATGTTACAGTTTGTGGGTAAAGAGGATCAAGGGGCTAATATGTATGTGTTCTCCAAACAGAGAAAGAGAGACTATTAGAAGGTTGGCACTTAATTTGAATACGCTTTCAAATGTGCACCTGCATATCAACAGACAATGTACTCATGCTGGTTTCACACTCAATATGACAAACTGAGAACACATGCAAATGTGCCATTCTTCCCACAAGATGTTTGATCTGGAACATAGCGGTCCATTCACTTGAATCTGAGCCTGCTCTGAGCCAACCAGGGTTTGGTGGTAGTGATGGGGCATTGTTGGTAGGTAGCTTTTCAACTGTTCCCTGGACAAAACAAGATATCTGTGGATGATACCGTCATCTACGTAGCCTATAACATAGGGGCCCTTTCACTGTTTTCTCAAGTTTTATAAACCAAATGATCGATGAAAATAATTGTTAGCTGCAGACAAAGGTTATAGACAAGACACCTTGAAGTGAACACATCAGCTCATTATTTTGTGTGTGTGTAAAACATTGAGTACAACAGCACAATATATATTGCATATTCATACTGTACATTTCCCCAGGTTGGCAAATATCTCTGACTTTAGTCAACGCTGATGATGGTATATTTACAGTACTTCTCAAAGACAGGCAATATCAGTGGTGCATAGGAAGTGTACAGCATCCTCCATAAGGTTTGGTGTTAGTGTCACAGTGCAAGGCTGGAATGCCAACCACAGAAGGCAGGCAACTGTCCAGGGTAATAATTGTTCAGTGTAAAAATGTTACAGAAAATTATTACAATTCTTCGGCATTCAAAATTATTGCCAATTAATTTTCCATCAACCGACTAATCATTTCAGCTATAGAGCACTGGCTGATTTCTAAGTGCATGCGAAAATGATCAAACTGCAACAGTGGAGCTAAATACTGTAAGGAGACCAACAACTGTTTGCTCTGGGTGCTGGTCCAGTTTGGCTCTATAGTAGGTTTGTAACATTGCATTTATCAGCTAGTTATATATGGTAAATCGAGATGTCATTTTAACGTATGCGAGTTAAATTTTGAGCTTACTATTACGTTGCCCCCATTAATTAACGTCTCTGTCACAAAAGCACAGTTAACGCTACCAAGAGATACCTATCCGGTAGCTCGGTTTAACAAGTTACAGTCGTAAAACACTTTGCATTTAGTTGTAACATTACTCAGATATGCTAGCCTTGAGCTACATTAGCCAACAGCATTGGGTTAGCCAGGTTCTGGAGTAACTGACATAGTTATTTTCGCTAACTAGAGATGTTAGCCTGCTAATTAACAAGCAAATAATAGCTGACTGCTTCCACTTTGTCAACCCTCTGTGGCGACGTAAAGCAGGCTTCACTTTGTTCCTTGGAAACCAGCGGACATACTCACATTGCTCTGGCCGTCGATGGCCTGTAGCAGCCGGTCTCTCATCACTGGGGGGTGGCTTTAGCCGCTGTCATCGCCTGGCGGTGCCGTGGGTCGGTCAGGACGGACTCAGACAGTAGAATCCTCCAAAGAGGCGGCAGTGGGAAATCTGCCGACGCTCACAAGTCCGACGGAAGATCTTCTGCGGAAGCAGGCATCATGTTGTATGATGCTTTTTTTTTTTTCTTTGTTTTCCCTCGCCACCGTCACGTATTTTATTTGGACGAGGAGAACCTGAACACCTTCTTCAGACATCGGCTAACCCCCTCAGCTGGCAGCCTCCTTATCTGTTTTATGTAAAGCCCTGGCGAACAGCATGATGGGAGAATTCCACGTAACTGGCGCCATTACGCCACACTGAAAACAAATAAATAAATATTAGTTATGTACAGCAAAAGGTTTTTATATTTTCTTTAAGTTGATTTATTTTTTATCCCGACACATTTTTTCCTCATAAGTTTTAAAAGTGTTTTATTTTATAATTAGACTAGGTAATAACAACCTGAACATAACAATTTGCAATCATAATCAAAATTATAGGCACCAGACAGAGCTTTAAAAAATCCAAAAAAAGAGTTAACAAAGGAGTATACTAGGGGTTTGCACGTAGAATATGAGCAGCTGTCAGAATTTGCAGTCTTTTGCCATTTTTTTTTCTCCATAAGGATTAGGGATGAAAGGAAGTGAAAAAAGATCTTATGAGAAAACAAAAGGTAAGAAAGGATGGTTTAGTCTTCCTAGATCTTGACTTTTATAGCTAAAACTGACCAAGTAGCCTATTGTTTTAACATTTAGGACTAGTTCATGTCCTTTAAGATGATACCAAATTATGTTTTTTGAGGTACAACCTGGAAGTTTTTAATTTGTTTTGGATGTGTAGTTATAGCCTACTCATTATATTAATAAAAAAAAAATACTATACTAAATATTTTTCTTTAAATATGTTTGGCCCATATTTGATTTTTATTTTTTATAAATTAAATTTTGGCAAAATTTCAAGGCAAATGTTTTGGAAAATGCCACATTTATGAATGTAGTCCTGCTAATATAAAAAATATAATCCTATTATGGCCTATGAGACTCTCACTAAGTAAGAAAGGTCATTCTTGTATTAACAGCAAAAACTACAGCATAGCATTCATTAGAAGTATCATTCCATCATTTTATCATTTATGACACTGACAAAGAAACAAAGTCTTTCAAGTGTATCAACCACATCACAGCAGTCACAAACATTCAAGTCAGTTAAACACTCAATAAGAAAACTGTATTTTTACTGTTAAGAACAAGGACACATTTACATTATGACACACAGACTTACAGCACATGTGCCCCAGAAGAGAGGACAAAGGCTTCTTTTTTAATCTGAGGCTGCACTGAAATATTTTGCAGTGACACACAAGAGTACAGCTGAAGTGTAAATCTGGAAAGGTTTGTGCCATTTACCACCAGCAAATTAGATGGTGGAGTTCATAAAGTGACAAAGATCATTCTGCCTTGTCTGTTGAATCCAACTGAACTCTGTCAGCTGTGCATGTATAAGGAACAAAAAGATGTTTCAGCAAGATATACTCAGTAAATCAAAGGTTCACCACCAACTTTGACAGCTGCATGTGAGGTGTTAAAAATGTTAGTGAAGACTGTCCAGCCTTTCAACCCTGGCATTTCAACTGAAGCACCCCCCACACCCCATTTTATATATTGAAGTACAGGGCACATGGCAACACATATCCAGCACAGTCAGGGGTGCTGGTATAGTTACAGCTTAAACAAAAAAGTAACAACCTCTATTAGACAAAATAAATGTAGTGATTCATACATTCCTATACAGCCAGAAGGAGATTTTAGATTTGAGGTGGCAAAGAACATAATTGCATAATTACAATTAAAAGGGCAAGTAACAGAAAAGTTCTATGAAGGAGATGTTTAGAGTATCCATCTTGAAAAAGTCATCATCCCACTGGGAGTATGTTCACCGCAACTGCCGATCATGATCCAAACAGTCTGTGAGGTATGAAGACGTTCAACCAGTTAGCAAAGCAACAAATTCAAACACAAGGTTATAAAGAGGTAAGATGTAGAAAAAAAATCTCAAACTAAGTGGAGTTGAAGCATAAGGAAAGAAAGTGGGCTTAAAAAAACAAATTTAAATAACTAACATGTCACATTCCTACTTGAAACTATTGACCAAAAATCATTCTGTATGCTTCTTAATGGGTAATAATTGGAAATAGAGGCCTATTTTCTTCTTGTGACAGAGACATTGTTTCATAAGTCAGAAGTAATCAGAAATCAATAATTTAGTTGCTGTCTAATGTAATTCCCTGTTATAAAATTGTGTAAGTACATTTGAGGGTGATAGCAGGGTCAAATTCTGTTTGTATTTCTGGTAGTGAGTCTGCATTTTTGTTTACTTCTGGATTTTAGTTTTAACCTCCGAAATATACCCTGCCCAAGCTGAAGACAATTTCATGTGCTGCTATGATTTGACAATGTGTCAGCTGAAATTTAGTTTAAATTTCTGTACTACCACAAAGCATGTTTCAACTTCATTTGTCATTATTCTTCAAAGGACAAGGCTGGTGTTACTGTATGTTTTTCATAGCCTCAACAAATCTAATTTAGCAAAGGTTACTCATCAGCAGTAAATAGTCAATTTGCTGTGGATTATTTTCCTCCATTCATAATAAAAATTTGCTGCTACAGCAAGTATGAATGGCATCAGTATGTCGTATGTAGCACTGACTCAAAAGAAACTACAGTGCCATTGTTCACTGTATGAAGGAACATGTCACCCGGTGTAACACAGGTTCGGTTCAGAGAAGTAAGATATCCAGTATTAGAGAGGGGATACACAAATAATAGTTGTTAGTATGATCAGTTTATTGTTAGTTTATATCTTGTGCTGATAATAACAAAAACACACAATATTGCCACCCTTATTCATTGAAGAGTGCGGCATGTTCCTGTAAAAACTACTTTGATATACATGACCAACACTAACTAACAGGGTCTTACTCACAGGATCATGCAGAACATGATGAATATGTTCCATAGAGCAATGAAGACCCGAAAGTACCGCAGACTGAGCAGGAACTCTCTGATGTTGTCGCCTGAAAGACAGATGGTGCTTTGAGAACTGCAGATATCAGTGACAGACATTTTTTCATTTTTCATTTCCACCTCTCTATCATTCATACAAACCTGTTGTTGGAGCTCTGGAGTCATCTTCAAACCCTTGACCCTCCTTCCTTTTTCTGCAAAACACCCACATTAACATCCTATTAATGCATTTGTTTGTTTTATTAGTACTTTTTAACAATGGTGTATGATCCTCTATAGTTGTGTATTGCAACTCTGCGCTGCATGGCATAGGTGTATGATGTGATTTTACTAACATACAAAAACATCTTTTAATATTTTGTCAGGATCGACATTATTGTTGATATTTTGCTGTTTCCCATTGCTCTGTATTGCTTGTGCACCACCCTGAGAAGGCCTATTTTGTTGCTGTCGTTTTTGGTGTCCTGTTTGCTTCTGCCTGTAGTTTTTCACTTCATTGGTTTCATAACATCTTTCCATAGGATTGCAGTGTAAAATTAGCCCGCTGGCTAACACTTGCACATTTACAAAGTTGTTGATTAATAACCTTATACCTGAATAAATTAATGATTTGTAGCCCTGATATATATGTGTAAAGAACTGGTAGCCAAACCTCTAGAACCTGTTTAATCGTTGTTAAATACACTGTGCATGTTTTTTGCAACATAACTTTACGTATCATGTAGAGACAAGCTCAGAAGACCAGTTGCAAGTGCTGATGAGGGGCTCCTGACACTATTTTGTTTATATAATGATTAATTAACATATTTAATGATGCCTTAATTAATATTATAACATTTCAGACATACTTACACACACATATATATACTTTGTTAGATTTATAAGTTTAGCCGAGTTTGTGTTGAAAAAAAAAATGTATAGACAATATGTACATTGGTAAGACGGGCAGGACTGATGAAATGGTGCTAAATAAAGACAAAAATGATAGCACAAAAAGTCAGCAAAAACCTAAGCTCCACTGGGTTAATCACTGATTATAATACTCACAGCTTGAAATTTAGCACAGCCCCTGCATTCACCAGTAAGGTCCTGGAAAATAGACAGACACATGAGACAATTTATTGACAGGTTTGTTGATAGTTTAGCTGCTGAGCTAACGTTAGCTGCTGAGCTGGCATTAGCACGGACCAAGTTAGCTTGTCATTTAGCCTGACACACTTCTATGTAACGCAGTGAACACTAACACAAATAGAGAATAAATCGCTTAAATAATCATGGTTCTCTATGTAAACACGGCAAACGGTGAATATATTACCCGAAAATCAAGAGATCTGCAATCATCTTGTTCAAATCACATCACAAAGATGTCTTACTTCCTTGTTGACGCACGCAATCAAGAAAGTGACCAATAACATTTCAGGTCCTTGACGAGCACAGTAATGTGGGGTTTTATACCCTGTTACTTACCTGTAAGGTACTACCTGCCAAAGACTGTGTGTGCCCACTGGCCAAAGCACATTAAATGACTTATGACTGGTTTTAGTTTCAGCAGCAGACAGTGGTAAATGTAATTGTTATCGGCATGGCTAAGGTGAAGGAGATGTGAGTTGTACAGCAGCTACAAAATTATGCCTAAAAGACTATAATCTATCAATTCTGTCACTTTCGGCTGTTCCCGTTAAGGGTTGCCACAGCGAGTCGTCACACTGAGGATTCGCATGTTGAAATTTACTATAATCCATCAATTAATTTATAAAAATATTATATTAAGGTTTCTAGATATAGCTATTATTAATGCTGGGTTATACCAAACTTGAAGGCCGCACTTTTAGACTATGAGGGTAGATATGGTGCTATTTTAGGTTGCCTACATTTTGTATAACCAATGTTGTGACCAAACCTACGCCCTTGTGAAATACTATGATATTTGTTTTAACAAGTGTCTGTCCATGGCTTCCCGGATGCTGTGGGGATTTTCAGTTTTGAGGCTATGATGCCCCCTGCTGGAGGCGGAGGTCTCTCAGGAATTAAAAGCAAAAGTAGAACATAACCTAAATACATTTAGTTAATTTTAAAAAATCATACATTTGGCTGCTATATAGGTTTGTTATTACCACCCCTTTAATCCAAACATTAACAGCCTCTGATATAATTATGTTGCCGAGTCAGTCATTTGACTGTGATCAGCCACGGTGCAGGATCTGATCCGGATTTGAGGATTTTATATTATTTTTTTTTAATGGAGCGGTGACTAAATCTTGGTCCATATCAAGCGTGGACACAAGCGCCACCGTGGCTCGGTAAAATGATTATGATGAACACAAGCCATTTTTAAAATTCTCAAGCAGCTGACGTGTAAACCTCCTGTCGCGTAAAACACGGGGCAGTTGGCACGGAGCGCAGATGGTGGTGATGATGCGGAGGCTGTGGAGATGAGCGGTATTAATAGGAGGGTTGAGTGCCACAGGGTTTCACTGTCGAGACCTGGGGGCTTGGTGGAGGGTCGGTGGACACGGTTGGGGGGCTTTTGATCCAGTCTGCGCAGTGGGAATTAAACAACAACAATAACAAGAGGGGTTCACTGGTTATCAGACAGCCAACATGGACGTGCTTACAGTTCTTAATCTGGGAGAGTTTGCCCACGTTTTCTCCAAAATGGGGATGTTTCCTGTGTTTGATCTCGCTTATTACATCGTGTCCATCCTCTACCTCAAGTATGAGCCAGGTCAGTGTATTTCAGATATTTCTGTTTAGCTTGAAGTGAACGTTTGGTTTACAAGTGAAGGATATGCTTTATTATTTAACAGCCTAGCCTTACTCTGCATGCTGTTTAAGCAGGTACATCTACACACTCCGCAGTTTGACTACTAGACAGGTGCGTAAACATACATTTATTTACAGTAGCAAAGTTAACGCGTGCAGAAAACATATTTGTAACATGTGAAAGTTATAATTAAACAACCAAGAAGTTGTCAAATGAAATATAATATTTGTATAATAATTGAATGTGCATCTTTGAGGTGTAACTATCCTATGCACCTCTTCACTAAGGATAGTACCTTCTCCTTATAAAGCATAACCTGTTACATAAACCCTTCCAGGAGCCTTACAGCTTTTATTGCTTAGTGAGAGGGAATGTCTGTTCCTGCACTGTAGGAAGTCACTGGAGCATATTAAACCTCTCAGCTAATACCAGATATTTTCACAGATTTTGCTTCTTTGAGCAACAGAGCCTGAGGAGGTAGAAACCCTAGACAAGGCCTGTGCATAGCTGGGACTTAGGCAATAAATAGAAGATCCTGAAATAGACTGTGCCAGTGGGCCTCTGGAGCCCCTCTGCTGCACTCTTGTAGGATACGGTTGGGCTATTTACACTGAATGTTTAAGATGAAACAAGCTGTTGAGATCCTGACATGACCTTGTTACACCTGAGTGTGGGCACTGAAAATACCATTTTGATGTCAGTTGACCGATTAGTGAAGGTGCTGGGAACACGAAACACCTCTCAACTTTATGCAAAATCTTCAGGTTTACAGCTGCACGGTGATATGTTTTGTGCTCAGACAACTGGGATGCTGGAACAAAAACATTATGTTTATGTCATTGTTGTTTAAATTTTCCTCATCAATCACGCTCCAGACCCTTAAAGTCAGATACTATTTTGATGGATAATTTTTTGTTTCATGATTTTACTTGTGGAAACTTGGATGATAATACAGGTATAGCTAGAGGAAGTTAATAGATAGGCTATTATATGGCTAAATATTTGCTAGCCAATGTATAATACCCACAATATATCTCCAAATATTTACAATATGTGTTGGTTATGTTTGTTGTGGTTAGTGTCCAGTGTTCAACAAAGTGAGAATGGAAAAAAATAGTTTTCTTTTTGATAGAAAATATTATAAACGATGTAATTTATTTGTTATTTATTGTCATCCTTAAAACCTTCTGTGTCTCCAGAGTGAGCTGGGTAAATTCTGATAGGTTGTCACTTCAGTTTGTTTGTGACTGAAAAACTCAGGGTGAAAGAAGTGAGTTTACTGGACCTCTAGATGATCCTCAGCTCTGCATGAGGAAAGCAGCTTGAGGCTGCACTGCCTACATCAACAACACATGGCTGTTGTATTGCTGCTGCATGTACTACATTTAAAGTGGGCAATGCAAACTACTTCTTGTACCTGCTTTGTTGTAATGTGATTTCAATACATCTCTGTATTAAAACAGTTGAATTTTCACACTTACAAGTGCATCAACATCTCAACTAAAATTCAGAATATTTCATCTTTTACTTAGTGTATTATTTAAGTTAGTTTGATTTATTAACTTGACCTAGTTCTTAATTTAAGTAAACATTTCCATAAACTTACCTTTATCTGTCCCTAAAGTTCTTCCTAAAACAGATGTAGCACTATGCTAGTGCACACATTTTCCAAAGTACAGTAGGTGAGGTACATGCACATTTACTGTATTCTATTAAATGAAGAAGTTGAAAGCAACGACAGTGCTTGTTTAATTTAAACAGCCATACAGGCAAATGCCTTTGTATGTACTTCAGAGTCAAATCCATTATTTCATCAGACCTCAGGTTAACTGTCATGACTGCCTAACTTTATCTCACTTCACCTCTCAGAACATTTCACAGTCAAATGACTCATGTTTCACCATTTGCAAGATCACCTTATATTTATCATTCGCTACGTGTGTCTCAGTAGAGAGCCCCAGTTCACACTACATGTTAAAGGAGCATATTAATGAGTTTTGAGGGTCAACATGGGCAGAGGAAGGAGAAACAACTGTAGGGAGGTCAAAGGTTAAGACAGTCCTGACAGTTACAAGGCAGAAGAAGCAGTTGAGCAGAATATATTTATAGGGCGGTATGTCTCAGGATCAGATTGCTTTCAGACTGAGAGCCAGTCACACCGTGACGCCCTCATCCACCTGTTCTTGTACATTTGTGCTCATGTCTTGATTACCTACTGTACATGAGAACATACTGTATATATAGCCATATCATATCATACTTTACATGTAATATTTGTCATACATGTTCATACAGATGTCATACATCCTCATAGGAATTACTAGGATAGGAGGGGTGAAAATCTGTCTTATTGCATTTTCTTACTTATTTTTGTAGATCAGCAAAGATGGAATGTACATTGCAACTAAGTACATTTACTCAATTACTTTTCCAAATATTTTTGTTTAATGCTACATAGTTTAAACTTCTACAGTATTTTAGAATGAAATGTTCTACTTTTCACCTCACAATGTATTTCACAGCTATAGATAGTAGATGCTTTTAAGACTTTACATACAAATCATATGATCGGTTCATAAATTATTTATATTTAGTGATTAAAGTATACAAATCAGTTGCAGCAAGCCTCAACTTAGTCACCTACAACATTAAAATACATACAGCTGTAATATAATACAACACTGAGAGGTGTCATCCCATAGAAACTGGGAAACATATGGAACAAGAATTGATACACTGGAGGTGCTCTGGGCCTCGACAGCAAATGATGAGCTCAATTTAGATACAGTAAACAGCATAAAACCTTTATATATCCATCAAGCTTTATCTATCTAGTGTCTAGTGGTTTGTCCTTAGGGGCTACCATAATTTTGAAATGCAATATTAATGGACACCCACTCAGACACAAGTAATTTCTATATGGACTGTATAAATGTTTAACACTGTTTAATAAGTCAGTGTCATGCTAAGTATATTAAATGTCTTATTTATGATATATACAGTGGGTACGGAAAGTATTCAGACCCCCTTAAATTCTTCACTCTTTGTTATATTGCAGCCATATGCTAAAATCATTTAAGTTCATTTTTTCCTCATTAATGTACACACAGCACCCCATATTGACAGAAAAACACAGAATGTTTGACATTTTTGCAGATTTATTAAAAAAGAAAAACTGAAATATCACATGGTCATAAGTATTCAGACCCTTTGCTGTGACACGCGTATATTTAACTTAGGTGCTGTCCATTTCTGCTGATCATCCCTGAGATGGTTCTACACCTTCATTTGAGTCCAGCTGTGTTTGATTATACTGATTGGACGTGATTAGGAAAGCCACACACCTGTCTATATAAGACCCTACAGCTCACAGTGCATGTCAGAGCAAATGAGAATCATGAGGTCAAAGGAACTGCCTGAAGAGCTCAGAGACAGAATTGTGGCAAAGCACAGATCTGGCCAAGGTTACAAAAAAAAATTTCTGCTGCACTTAAGGTTCCGAAGAGCACAGTGGCCTCCATAATCCTTAAATGGAAGACGTTTGGGACGACCAGAACCCTTCCTAGAGCTGGCCGTCCGGCCAAACTGAGCTATCGGGGGAGAAGAGCCTTGGTGAGAGAGGTACAGAAGAACCCAAAGATGACTGTAGCTGAGCTCCAGAGATGCAGTCAGGAGATGGGAGAAAGTTGTAGAAAGTCAAAGAAAGTCAACCATCACTGCAGCCCTCCACCAGTCGGGGCTTTAGGGCAGAGTGGCCCAACGGAAGCCTCTCCTCAGTGCAAGACACATGAAAGCCCGCATGGAGTTTGCTAAAAAACACATGAAGGACTCCAAGATTGTGAGAAATAAGATTCTTTGGTCTGATGAGACCAAGATAGAACTTTTTGGCCTTAATTCTAAGCAGTAGGTGTGGAGAAAACCAGGCACTGCTCATCACCTGTCCAATACAGTCCCAACAGTGAAGCATGGTGGTGGCAGCATCATACTATGGGGGTGTTTTTCAGCTGTGTGAGAAAAAAGGTCCATTCTTTTGAAAAGAGAAGACTAATAAGAAGATATGTTTCTCTATATGAAATTTATTATGCATTAACGTATCAAAATAAGCATGTGCACATGGATCTCATCTGTTTAGGATAAACAGAAAAGACTAAATTCAACTTAGCAGTACACAACATTTATATGAAAGAATGTTGCTCTCTGATTGGTCCAAAAACTGTTGGGGAGGAATTGTGGTTTAAACTTAATTCTCCCAAGATTGGTCCTTCAGTCCGTCCATCCTTCTCCTCTGATCCAATGGTTGTAAACAACACCCTAAAAGGGAGGAATACTTGCCCTGTCTTAATTCTTACATAGACACCTATGTCTTTCTTTGTTTCCAAGAAACTTTTGGCACTAACCCCCCTTTGTAGCATATGGCTGCAATATAAGAAAGAGTGAAAATTTTAAGGGGGTCTGAATACTTTCTGTACACCCTGTAAATAAAACGCCCAAATACTTTATGCAGTACACAAATCTTGTCTGTTCTGCTCAAGTCATTTGCTGAGTTGGTTAAATGTCAACTGACAATTGACTGTAGTTGTCCTGAGTCAATATTAGGTTATGATAAAAAGATGCATTATCAGGACGTGGGCTGTGCCGGTTGACTGGGTGTGGACAAAGATACAGCGCGCGCGCGCGCGCACACACACACACACACACACACACGGGCTCCTGTGATAATGGCTTCTGAAGGTCAGCGTTAACAGTTTTCCACTGTAGGACCAAACAGAAGGTTTTTAAATTTCATATTTATGGCAGTGATTAATCAGACCCTTAAAAACAAAGGAACAAAGAGACTGAACTCTTTTTTTTGGTCAAAGCCCAAAAACCTTTAGATCTAACTGTAGGCCAGTTGGATTTAGAAGGTATTTACCTGATACCACGCTCCAACTAAGGCAAAAAGTGACAAAGCATGGGAAGGACACACAACAGGGGTCTGTGGGTTGGGGGGTTGAACTGCGGCCAGCGTTTATGCCGTATGTGCCCTAACCATTCAGCCACCATTGCACCCTCAGTGAGGTATTTCTGTAGCTCTGGTGTGAAACTAGTCTTCACATTGGCAGTGCATGATACTAACTGTATGACATCTAATATTTAACAAGCATCAAACACATCTTAATTATATATATACACACAAACAGACATACGCAAGTCACCTCCCTCACCTGTACCAACACTCCTAACTCGTATGTTTACCAAAACAAATCCCTCATCAAACACAAGCCATGATATTTTCTCCTTCACACACTGAATGCTCATCCTGTGTGTTGCAGGCTCAGTGGAGGTTTCTCGCCGGAGTCCAGTGGCCTCCTGGCTCTGTGCCATGCTCTACTGCTTTGGTAGCTACATCTTGGCAGACATCATGCTTGGAAGCAGCCCCATTGACTACTTCCAGCACAACAGTCACATCCTGCTGGCCTCAGCTGTCTGGTGAGAAACTCCTCAGAATGACTTTACCTTTGTTTTAAGGTCACATACCTGCTTTTTTTAAATTCATGCTTTTCATCATTTTTTTCAAACTGTATATATGATAGAACCGTCCCTTTCCAACCACTGTTTAAAGGCCGTTCCCTTCAGCTTTTTGCAGGAAAAGAAACAAATCTTTAAAGTTTGGAGACAGCTAGTTTTGTTTTTCCAGTTTATAAGGTTGCAGGGAGTTTGTACTGAAGGGCTCAAAGCATCTGAAAAGGATTTTAGCAAACTTAAATGAAACATAGTTTTTAAGAAAAAAAAACTCAACCAGTCTCTTGGAATCACCTGTAAACCTTGGCAGGGCCATAGGCTTCCATCAAGCATTCTAAGATAATGCCCACTGCATTTTTATTTCCCAAACACTTTGTGAGATTTCTAGTCCCTGGTTGGAGTTTTATAAGCAGATTTTATACCTGATGTATTTGACTTGGACAAATTTTAGGGCAACAAAGATAAATACAGCTAAAAAGATAAACACAATTTCAGCGGCACTGCGGAGAAGCCTTGAAACATGATTTAGGGGGTGACTTCGCCTCAGGACCTGGCCCTGGACTTCAGTTTTATTAGTTTATCACAACTATTACAGAAGACAAAGATCAGTGAAAAATTTCCCCCACATGGTCTGTGGATTATGTGACTCTATTTCTGTCCCTGTGTGCTTTTGAAAATTTTAATGTAAATTTTAGATGCCTTTCACCTCAGTCATAGCAGGGTTGGCAGCAGAAGTCTCAACAGCAGAAAGACAAAACTATCTGTGTGGTTAGATACAACACTGCTCAGTGTAGGAGAGAAACCTAATCATCAGAGCTGAACATAAACTACAGAAGTGAAACTTGAAGAATTTTTTAATCCTCATATGTCTTATTTTCTGCTGATTTTTTTGTCCAATATAAACACAGGTACCTCATCTTTTACTGCCCGCTGAACCTCTTTTATAAATGTGTGGCCTTCCTGCCCGTCAAGCTGGTGTTGGTTGCCCTGAAAGAAGTCGTCCGCACTCGTAAGATCTCCGCCGGCGTTCACCACGCCCACCACGCCTATCACCATGGGTTCTTCATCATGGTCATTGTTGGCTACGTCAAAGGTCGGTGTCTCATGACATCACAGTGATTTGCTTCTATTCACTGTCCCAGACATGTCCACTGTTCACTTAGGCGGTTCACTGGCAGCAGAAGCTGTGACACAAGCTATTTAAACTTAGCCTTTTACTCCATCACTGAATGAGAAGTGATTTGTTATGACTACAAACCACATAGTTCACAAACGAGAGCGGTGACTGCTGGTCTCACTGATGTGTGCAGACTTTAGTAAATTTGAATTTGGGGACTTTAGCTACTTTATTCTAAAAGGTCTCATAAAAAATCTACAATCTTTTTGTGCTAACATTAGCTACTATACCTTGAAGAAAGTATATGGATGAATCTAGTGATTAATTTTTCTAATCAATCTATTAATCCTTGTAAAATGTATAGAAAAACTGAAAACTTCTATTGCAATTCCAAAAACCATAGTGTGATGATATGGTGTTACTAATTTTGTCCAGCCAACTCAAAGAAATATATTGGCACTTCTGCTTGAATAATGACTGGTGCCTTTAATTATTTTTCCAAGTTGGGGTGAGGTTTTTCTGATCTGCTGATTGTTTTGGCTGTAGAGGAAAGTCCTGAATGCTTGGTGAACCTGCGCACTGTGGCTGCAGCTCTCTGGGTTGACAGCTGTATTCAGTGAGTGACAGAGAGCTGCTCAGATAAACCTGGGTTTATATTTGATTCATTTGAGAATTAAGTCTGAGTGAATTCAGTGATGTCTTCACAACCCGCCTTTGTTGCACACCTAAACCACATATTTCCATAGAAATGTATATAAAAGCTCATCTTGTGTTGTACTGTTGTACTGCCTAAATGGTGGGGCCCTGCAGGAGCCCATGTTGAAAATATGGTAGAAAAAGTGAACCAACATTAGAGCAGTGATACAAGACGCAGACTTTTTAGTCAGCATTTTATTCCAACTGTCTATTTTTATCTTCCCAGGGTCTGGAGTGGCTCTCATGTCCAATTTTGAGCAGCTGCTGCGCGGTGTGTGGAGGCCCGAGACCAATGAGATCCTCAGCATGTCATTGTAAGTATTTCCTGCTCTGCAGCTGCTGATGGACAAATATACTGATTACTGCTTCGTCAAACATGGAGATTGGTGTGTAACCAAAACTCGGAGACAAAACTAGGATTTAAAAGTGAAGATGATTCAAATTAAATATAAAACACAGTCAACACACACAACAGGTTTGTTAAAACTGTTACTGTATATGTAGAATGGACTTTGGCGCCCCCAAGTGGTAGCATCCATTGACTGTAACGTCAGATGAAAACATCGTACCCCCAAGATTGTATAGGATTTATCTTGACAAAATTTTATACTGAGCTTTATTTTTGACAAAGTTTAAAACAGGTTTGTTCAAGCATCAGAGGATATTCATACTGCTATCAAAACATTTAACTTTCAATTCAAATTAAAATGCAAATTTACAAGTCAGTTTTAAATTTCACACTTTGTGTCATTAAGATTTATGTTGATCTAGAAAAGTGGTTAAATTAACTCCATAAATATAAATAAGCATAACAGAGTTCAGCTGTTTTTATCTTAGGCTCCAGCTTCAATTTTAGTCTGAGTAAACAATCCCTACATCTCATTATCATTGTTTTGATCCCTGCCACAGTCAAATGTTTTGCTCTCAGCTGGTCTTTATTCTCTCCAGCCCCACCAAAGCCAGTCTGTACGGTGCCATCCTCTTCACCATGCAGGAGGCTCACTGGCTGCCAGTGTCCAAGAGCATCCTCATTCTCGCCTTCACACTTTTCATGGCCACAAGCAAGGTGAGTGAGCTCACTGCTACTTTGTGGGGTGTAGCTGACAGCGTTGCTGTTCTCGTCTAGACCATCTTCGCCTCTTTAGGCAAGCAAATCAATTTGTGACTTTTGTTACATTTAATAAAAATATTTTTAAAAATGTGTTGTCTTGAGTTGGTGTTTGAAATCAGGAGATCAGAGTTGGAGGTAAACATTTCAACAATATAAATAATAAGTCATAAACAAGGAGGTCTATTAAAAATGTTTGTTAGGCCTCAGCAATATACAAAATGCATTTGGATCACAAACACTGCATGCATGCCTATGCAAAAATGTAGTGGTATACTATTCAAGTGGTACTCCACCTAATTATTACTTCACTTGGAAGACTTGTGAGAGACACATTTAAAGTATAGTTAAAGATTAATGCTTAAGATTCAAACTGAAATGTCCTGTTGTATGAGTCAAGCTGCAAAAATGCTGGATTCTTCAATTCCCATGAACAGTATCTTTGGTCAGATTGTTCCGGGCTGGAGGACAGAGGAACTATCATATAAAAGACATGGGATGTATCCATAGTTGTTTACACAGGCTAAGTAGTACCCTTCACAATGAGTAAACTTATCTGTAGTGTGATGTGTAAAGTCAGTGCAGTGCCCCTTTAAATATCCTACACTGAGGCTGATCTCTTCTAAATGTCACTACCTTCCTGTCCTCTCAGGTGGTGATGACTGCCCGACACTCTCACGGCTCCCCCTTTACCCTCATTGAGTCCTGGGTTTGCCATCTGCTGTTCGGCTCCCCTCTGGGCGACTCTGAGGAGGACCACCATCACCCTCCCGCCGCCACCCCTCCGACTTCACCCCTCAAAACCAAGGAGGAGCTGAGTGAAGGTGCACGCAAGAGGAAGGTTAAGAAAGCAGAGTAGGACGCCACGCTGCATCAGTGAAACTGCATCTGACTCGCTCTCATGGCCTCCACATGACAGGACTTCCCTTTCCTTTCTAGGGAAAGGGGCAGTTTGATGTGTTACCAGATGAGACCCTTTCTATCAGAGCAAAATGGTGCTTTCTGCACTCTACATAGCAGGAGGACTCTGTAAATAGCACAGCAAATTTTTCACATTTAAACCAAACCTGGACCTTTTAAATCTATTTATTTGTGTGTCTGTGAACATCTGTGCTCAACACTGTCGTTTTAAGACGGCCTTTGTCAATAGTTGTCAGTGGTGTTCTTTTAGTCCACCAAACCTTATTTCAGTACAGAGAGAAACAGAAAATACAAATAAATCTGACTTTCAATCAGAAATTCAAATGTGAATGAAACATTATGTGAAAGACCATTGCTGCTTTTTACATTGAGATGAAGATGACTTCATGTATTTGAATAAAATCACGAGAAACATTGCGTCCAGTGGTTTTATAATTTTCCTCTCTAATTTATTTTTACGTTACTCAGTAGTGATAAAGTTGTGAGTTATCTCCGCTTTAGTTTAGGACCAGTTTTAGATGAAGCAGTACATACACTACTAGAGTATTACATATTTTATTATACATTAGAACAATACACCAACAGTTTTTAGGTGTTTGATCACAGTAAAATAATTACATAAAGATGTTTTAGGGTTCCAGTGACTTTTAGATGCTACAGTCCATCTTTGGCTTTAAGGAACTTCACTGAGAATGTGAAGCTCGGACTAGTATGTATAAAATGACCAAAATGTGCCTATGTTTTATTGTTTCTTGTTTTCCAAAGCAGAGAACACAGGGATTGACTTAAAACTGAAACATTTATTTTTAAAGTTTATACTAAGGCTGGAAGAAGTATTTGGGAAACATTCACAGCATTAAACAAGAAGCAAAGTGGTTCTGGCTTTGAATCTACCAGCTGATGCTTTTTCTGCCTGGGTTTCCTGTGGGACATGTAGTTTAGGTTCACTGGTGACTGTAGGTGTGAATCTAACCTATCCGTGTACCCACCTCAGGCTCAGCTGGGACTGCCTCTAGCTCTCCTCTGACCCCCTCCAGGTTATGC
>NW_018128000.1:1047403-1062685 GCF_001952655.1 Monopterus albus
TCCTGCTGTGGGAGCAGCGACGAACCATCACTAATGAACTTTGCAGGAGGTTGCTACACTCGACCTTTCACCTTAACATTCCTCGTTGCAGAAGAGAAGATCAGGGAGGTAAAACATCTGTTCATAAGTTAGTTTGTTGTGCTGTTGACGCTCGCTGATCTCAGACGCTTCGGTTCAACAGAGGCCATCCAAAAGTTTAGGTTTACTTTGATGCTGAAATAGAAGACGATGAATTGCATAAGAAGGATTACAGTTATACTCACTGAAATAACTAGCAAACATTCATGCATTTTGATCAAATGTTAGTGTTAGACCAGACTGTAGTTTCCAGGGTACCAAACTGACTAACTACACAAACATACAAACAACTAAACAATAATCCATCAGTCACCCCAGCCATTTCTTCAGATTGGCTCAAAATACCACCAACAACCATAAATCTGCCCATAAGCCATTTTGTTTAGTGCAGTGTAGACCTATGGCCCAGTTTACCTTAAATGAAGCATTATACTTTTCCTCATGTTGGCAAACCTGAATAAAAAAACATAGAGATCTTCTATTATATGTGGGGGTGTGTTGTGTTGTGCAATCAAACCTCTGTTCTCCTTTTTTTGGACTTTCCAACCAAGTGGGGACGGGGATGTAAAAACCACAAAGTGGGCAGGAGAAGAAAGACTCCAAATACTGGACCCCAGGTTGCAGGAGGAGCAGTGACACTGAGCTGAAGGAAAAGCAAGAGAGAGAAGAGATAAAGGTGCTGGAGCTGAACAGTGGTAGAGAATAAACCATGCTGTGGTATCTGGTGCTGATCTGCACTCTCTGTACAGGAGGACGAACTGTAGCAGGACAAAGAGGTGAGACAAAGTTATATTTCTTTTTTGTTTTTGTTGGTACAATTTTGCTCATGAGGAACTTTACTATCCATCATTCTCTACAAGGCATAAAAAGACAACTGACATTACAACCAGTAGCAGTACCAATAAACAACTTGATTTAAAAAGCATACTGTACATACATGTTGCATTGGACTGTGGCAAAGGGAACCAATAGGGTGAAAATTGATTTCCACTGTAAAAATATATTTATGGATTTTGTTAGAGTTGTTGCTGACAAAAAGTCTTTTTACAGACTGTGACAAATGCAACTGTAGTATCAGTTGCATGTTGTATCTAAATTAAGCTCTAATTTTGTTTAGAAATTATTTGACGTGTGGAGGAAACAGAAAGGTGAAGAAAAACAATCACTGTGAGCTACAGAAAAAAAAACCTGGATCCCATAAAACCTATTATTTTTATTCCCACTATCTTTTCTCCCTGCTGTGGAATTCATTCAGTAAACAGAGTTGCTACTGATGGGAAGAACACATTTCCTGCGCTTCATGCTCAGGACATTTTTGTCCTCCTACAGCTACTCTGAGGGGCGAGCTGGTGGTCAAAGCAGGAGCGTTAGGGCGTCTTTGGGTTAATTAGATGCCTGGCCCTTCAGGACCTGACCGCACCAGAACACTCAGTACCACCTCCTGTTTTATAACATGTTTCATGAATCCATCATCAAAAATGAAGTGAAATAGTTAAAGCAGCTATAATCTAGATTGTTGAAAAAAAAAAACAGTGTATCAAATGAAAAAGTGAGAGGGGGTCACTCTAGTGATAAACTGGTTACCTTTTGGTTCACTCTCAGTGCTTTCATAACATGACCGACATGGATGGATTATGAGAGAACAGGCCCCTGGGCACAGGCTGTTTAGTTCCCGTGAGCATGCAGTTTGAAAAATGTATCCTCCTTTCCAAAAAGTTATTCCATATCTGGAAAATCAATTTTGCAGCTGGAAACAAAACATCTCCAGTGAATGTGTGGGTCATGGACACAAACGAGGCCTGTGACCAGGTCTTAGACTTTGGTTTTATACAGGCAGTGATTCATGTTGTACAGGAGGACATGTGCACCCCCCATAAGTTCATATTTGGTGTTGGATCAAACTTTCAAACTTGGCTAATATACTTACTTAAAACGAGCGCCTCATGGCTTCACTATATGACCTTTACTTGCTTCATGGCTCCTGTCTTTATCTGTTTTTGTAATGATGTTGTATATTATCTAGATCATTTCTGTCATTTTTAAATAGTATTCAGATTAAACTGTTTCACTGTTATGTATAAATGTTTTTAACTGAGTAAAACTGTTTTTAAATCTGGGACAAACAACTTTTTCAGTTATTCTAAACCTCAAGTATGCAGACTGGTTTATGTAGGAGGTGAATCAGCTGATTAATATCAGTGTTTAGACATGTACCGTCTAGGTTTTCTACTTGTAATCTAACTGATTGCGGTGGTGTTGTTGTTTTTGAATCCAGATGGAGAAATCATCAGTCAGATTAAAATGACTAACCTTGCCTTGGCTGAGATTAAAGATCTTCTCAAACAACAGGTAAACCAGCATACTGAGCACAACTCGTACATGTCTGTGCACATCATGTGTGTTCACATCTCAACATCTGTGTTTGCAGATAAAGATTTTAAATGCAATGCAATAAAACTCCAGTATTCTACTCATCTCTCAACTTCTGCTTCATTAATCACAAAATTTCAAAAAGTATTTACTCTTTAAAAACACTGTATTTTAGTAGGTATTTACCTAGATGTTAGCGGCTGATTCAGTTTGATATCGAGTTAATATGTTAAAATATAATAATTTTATCAATCTACTGTATCTTCTAGATAAAAGAGATTGTATTCCTGAAGAACACAGTAATGGAGTGTGAAGCATGTGGTGAGTTTACCAGATGAATCCCAATGCACTGCTGTATATATCTGAAAATTCATAATTTCCATTTTGACGTATAGCCCCATTCTTACATTTTGAAAATGAATTTTCCAGTTGTTGTGCCGAACTGTAAGGCCCAGACCTTTTCATACTGTTTTAACGGTTTCTAAATCCTTGCACAGCAGACTTAAAAACCTTTACTATGTAACAAAATCCCATAACACAAAAGAATAAGAGATAATAGATGTTAATTATAAAGGTTAACGGATGACTCACAGTTGATCTCTCTCTCATCAGGGATGGGAGTGATTTATCGGCCTTCCTGTGTGCCCAACCCCTGCCACCCTGGGGTGAGGTGTATGGAAACACCTCAGGGACCAAGGTGTGGACCCTGTCCTGACGGCATGGAGGGAAATGGTACCCACTGCACCGATGTGGACGAGGTATGCAGAGATATGATAAAAATGATACAATATGATACAAAATTACATTATAAGTTATAAATATTAAAATACCATATACAAGATATGAATAAAAACACCACGCTACTAGTACGATACAGGGCAAAATATAATAGTAGATAAGAAAGAGCAGTAAAGGATAAGAGCACTGAGATATAATGAGATTACTATGCTTTATAATATATTGTTATAGTTTAACATGGTTTAACATGATGCATAAAGTCTGAGGATTGTGTACACAAGTACAGACTCTGCTTTACTGATGTCTGTCTGACCCTCCAGTTAGGGTAACGCACCTGTAATGGTGGGAGTGGGAGAGTTATACCCCTTTTCTATTTGTGACCTTCCCACCTGGAACTGAAACAGAGATCTGCTCAGCCAGAATAACTGTGTGAGAGTGCAGACTTTTAATATCAAAATTATTTACTTTTGTCATGAATAATCTTCCAGGGTGGCACAGTGGTGCTGGTTCACATCTCAAACTGGGGCCTCCCTGTGTAGAGTTGCATGTTTGTCCTGTGCCTGTGTGGGTTTCCTCCCACAGCCCAAACATACGCAGGTTGACTGGAAACTCTCAATTGCCCATAGGTGTGAGTGTGAGTGGCTATCTGTCTCGGTGACAGACTGGTGACCTGTCTAAGGTACGATGTCAGCTGGGATTGGCTCAGACCCCCAACAAATAGTGGTATAGATAACGGATGGATGACCTTCCACATCTGCTTAAAACAACCAAACGTAATCAAGTAAACTGGTGTACCAGGTCCTTTGATAATGTCCCGATGTGTTTCTCTGTTATCACCAGTGTACAGTGATGCCGTGTCATATGGGAGTGCGCTGCATCAACACCGCCTCAGGTTTCCGCTGTGGTTCCTGTCCTTCTGGATACACTGGGCCCCAGGTCCAAGGTGTTGGCCTCGCCTATGCCATCGCTAACAAACAGGTTAGCACTGGTGAACATACACAGATCAACATATAACACATACAAAGCAGCTCCTCTAACCACTATATTTATTACTGCTTCGACTGTACTTTTACAACAAAAGAAGATAAAGTAACAAAGGGTAATAAATTGCTGAGTGTGGAGGTTATTTCTGGACTTTAAAAGGCATAATGTATCTGTGATACAATATTCTGAACTCAAGGCTAGTCTTGTCCATTCTGCATCCATCAGCAATAGTACATACAGTCTGTCAGACAGAGGCCACTGGATTGTTTCACCTTCATCCCATTTACAGGATTGTCTTCACTCTGCTGCACTTTATCTTCTTCTGCCTTTTATTCAGCTGTGACATGCAAGCACACTGAAGTTCACTGGCAGTTCTGCTTTATCTGTTAAGGTGTGCAAGGACATCAATGAGTGTGAAGGCCTTAACAATGGAGGATGTGTGGAGAACTCTTTCTGTATGAACACCCCTGTGAGTATAAACACTAGGAATTTACAACAAATCACTGACTGCCCTGCTGCTGGGCTTCCCTATAGCCTATGTATTAAGGGAAAAATGCTTTGAGCACACATAATTTAAGAGTTTTTTAGGATCAAACACATGTTCTCTAAGTGATCATTAACACAAGAATGCTGAAAATACAAATTGGGAACTCTTGCCAAATTGATGGTTTGTTTTCAGTGAAGTATCAGGAGCTATGGTGGTAATAAAAGCATCGCTATCACAGAAACGGCTTTTAATTACTTAAAAGAATTAACACAATCAAAGTTGAGCTCATAATCATTATTACTGCAGCAGCAGTTAGTGGGAGTTTAATGTGAAATTTCTCACACTGTCAGGAGTCTAATTTTAACAGCCAAAGCACATGATGCAGGTGCAAGCTAAGCATTAGAACAAACTAAAAGACCAGACTGAAATGATCTACACAAAGGAGATCTAACCAGACACTGGTGGCACCAATCAGAATGCTGGTGAGGACGGGCATGGGGAAGCTACTGGGACTGCTAATGCAGGAGCTGTTACACTGATGCATGTTGTCTTTGGTTACCCAAGCTGACATGTCTCTCCATGAAACCACTTTTGGACTGACAGCCAAAGAGGTTCTGTCACAACTGTCAGCTTCTGCATTACATGTGTTAAAAACGCTGACCCAAATCTTCAAACAACCACAACTTTTTTACAGCATCTGATATAAAGCAGGACTCAACCACACATGCATGAGATCACTGTGAGAGTGTGAGGAGCTAGTGGACTTGAAACAAAACAGTCTATAATGAAGAAAATATCACCCAGTGCAGTGGTGTGCACATGCTGCAGCAAATGCAAAATAAAATAATCAATAATTCCCCTCAAATGCATTAAAACTAAAATTAATAAGCCTGAATTGAAAATGTAAGGAGTAGAAAGTACAGATGTTTGGGTTAAAATGTCGGGAGTAAAGCTAAAAGGCTGTCAGAAAAATAAATACTCAAGTAGAGTACAGATGCCCAAATGCCTGAAAAATGAACTTCAGTAACAAAGTATTTGTACTTCATTACCTCCCGCCTCTGCTGCTCAGTGCTGCCTGCGGAAGTTACATAACAGCAACATTAATGCAGGAACACAGACTGATGCTGATGGAGTTAATACTTCTGTGTGCCACCAGGGCTCATTCAGGTGTGGTCCCTGTAAAACAGGCTACGTTGGTGATCAGCGACGTGGCTGTCACCCCGAGAGAGCCTGTGGGAATGGCCGACCCAACCCCTGCCATGCCAGCGCCTCGTGCATCGTGCATCGAGAGGGGACAATCGAGTGTCAGGTGAACACATCAAATCTTCAGAGTTCTTGTCCTTGGATCAAATTTGTCAGAGCAAAAGTGGGAAGTTTCAGATTTTCACTTGACTGTAAACTGTTCAGATGAGACAGTCAGGTAGAGCTTTAAATATAACAGTAGCTGAGGCTTTATAAAACTGCTAAACATATCAGGAAGCTGTTTAAACATATGAAATATGTTTAACTCTTTGAAATATATACAGCAGCTCTGAGCACTGTGAAATCACATCACTGTTTACTACCAGGAAATATGTGATGTACTGTTTACATTCTCAGTTTGCACATGCATAATTGCACATTGACTGTTGACTGCTGCACATGCTGCATACATTTTCTGTTATATTCTTTTATTATATTGCTGCATTTGTTGCTGCTTAAAGTGCCTTAGATTTTGTGTTACTTATACTTTATATTTCATTTATATTTTGTGGCACTCGTGGACGGCAAAGTAAAAAAATTCATTGTACAGGGAAACATGTTTCCTAACTGTGCATATGACAAATAAACACTTTGAACTTGAACTTGTTTGTAAGCTAATCTGATACTGTATGTAGTGCACAACAGGCCAATAAAAACAGTCTGTACAGTTATTAATACATTTCCACCCTCTCAGTGTGGAGTCGGATGGGCTGGCAACGGCTACATCTGTGGTCCTGACATTGACATCGATGGTTTCCCTGATGAGAAACTGAACTGTCCTGAGAGGAACTGTAACAAGGTGAGTCTACTTCATGTCCGTAATATACAAATATAGCAAGTGCAAATCAAACAATTTTGTTTTCTGCTTACATAAAACAACATATTCATAGGTCTTATGTAGATGCTTACAACAATATGACCATCATGGACCACCAAAATTCTAAACTATCCTAATGTAGTTTTAGCAGCTCTTAGACTGAACCATGCTCCTCATGGTAGAAGAAACTGATCCATAACACTTTATATTAAAACTATACCAGTGCAATAAACAGTTTTGCTTTAATTAATAATTTTCTTGTCAGGATAATTGTCTCACTGTGCCCAACTCTGGTCAAGAAGATGCCGACAGGGATGGAATTGGAGACGCCTGTGATGACGATGCAGATGGGGATGGGATTCCCAACACACAGGTTCAAGCGTAACGGCAAAAACTGGAAAATGGAAAATGATTTCAAAGAAATAAAACTAACGAAAAAAGCCTGTGTACATATAAAATTGTCACTTTACTTACATAAACTGAAACATCTTCTTTTCAGGACAACTGCATACTGGTTCCCAACGTGGACCAGAGGAACATCGATGAGGACGACTTTGGAGACGCCTGTGACAACTGCCGCGCTGTCAAGAACAACGATCAAAAAGACACTGATGTGGATAGATATGGTGATGAATGTGATGAAGATATCGATGCGGATGGTCGGTATTCTACATAATGTCTATTTAACTGTGATGAACAACATGTGACAGCTAAGAAGTTTCACATTGGCTTAAAATTGACAACACTGATAAAAGAGAAGGCATTAATGTGACTTTTGATTGAGTTCTTAAATATCTTAAAAGCTCTGAATTAAATTATGGATACACACTGAAAAAAAAGGTTTTGGCATTTTAAAAACCAGTTGCTTGGACATTCACTAGTGATGCTCACTTAAATCTCAGGAATCCCCAATCACCTGGATAACTGCAAGAGGGTTCCCAACGCTGACCAGAAAGATCGAGATGGAGACAAAGTGGGAGACGCCTGTGACAGCTGTCCTTATGTTCCAAACCCTGACCAGGTCAGAGGTCTTTATTTCATTATTTTTGTGGTTATAAACTACTCATCAACACAGGTCACGAGCTCAGCAGACAGAATATAAAAAAATTAAAAATAGTGCACATATGATGCGGAACGTAATGTGGAAAATTATAAACTGATTTTGCAGATTTAGGAAGTTTAATATAAGCAAAGAGTCTGTACAAAAATTATAATACACTATATATACACACCAAAAGTGAATTTGACCAGTGACATCTGCACAAACTTTTCAAACAAGACAGCAGTGAAACAATGATTTTCAGTCTGGTACTAAGTTAAAAACTGTTTCCCAGACTTCCCAAATACACTGGTAAAGCTGCTGGTGGAAAAGCATTAGAACACTGTGACTTTCAGGAAAATGAATAAATAATGCTGAAAAGGTTCAAGCTGCTTCATGCGCATGTCATGTTAATAACTGATGTCATTTCTCAGATGGATGTGGACAATGATTTGATCGGAGACCCCTGCGACACCAATAAGGACAGGTATCATCTGACCACTTTGACCACATCACACATATTCATCCTTTTATCTATGCAATTATCACACTGAGAAAATGCGCACATATTCAAACAGCGATGGTGATGGTCACCAAGACTCCCGAGACAACTGCCCGGCCGTGATCAACAGCTCTCAGCTCGACACTGACAAAGACGGCAAAGGAGACGAGTGTGATGATGATGATGACAACGACGGAATTCCTGACACGCTGCCCCCTGGATCTGATCCCCAACCCTCTGCAGGAGGACTTTGATGGTAGGCATTGTTCTGGATGTATTAAAGTTCTATATTTCTTTTTTGTGTACCAAATAAATCTGTTGGTGTGTCCTCCCAGGTGATGGCGTAGGTAATGTATGCGAGAAGGATTTTGACAATGACACTGTGATCGACACCATCGATGTTTGTCCAGAAAATGCTGAGGTCACCCTCACCGACTTCAGGGAGTACCAGACTGTTGTTTTAGATCCAGAGGGAGATGCACAGATCGACCCCAACTGGGTGGTGCTGAACCAGGTCAAGGGACTTGTTTGTTCCTGTTTTGTTGTTGTATTTTTTGTGTCCCAAAAATAAACTACTGTATTTCTTGGTCTGATTACATTTTTCTTTTGTTTATATGCAGGGAAGAGAGATTGTCCAGACAATGAACAGCGATCCTGGGTTGGCAGTTGGTAAGACCATTATTCAGTGGCTACAATTTAAAGGAACAGTTCTGACATTTTTGGGAAACATGTTTATCAGAATTCTCATCTTTTGAAATCAGTAAAAAAAAAAAAAAGTGTATTTGATATAGAATAGACGTAATCATCTTTTAACCTTTTCGCTTACCTACCCAACTCCAACCAACTCATCAGATCATGAGGCAAATTAGATCAAAGTTTGCATAAATCTAGAGACATTTCTAATCTTTCAACACATCCATTGACACATCTTGTTCCACAGGTTACACTGCTTTCAGTGGCGTGGATTTTGAAGGGACGTTTCATGTAAACACAGTAACGGATGACGACTATGCAGGATTTATCTTTGGCTATCAGGACAGCTCCAGTTTCTATGTGGTGATGTGGAAACAGGTGGAACAGATCTACTGGCAAGCAAACCCGTTCAGAGCCGTGGCAGAACCTGGCATCCAGTTAAAGGTAGAGTACTGCTCCATCAGTATTAAAAAACTATGTAAACTACCTCAATGGTTTTGATGTTTAGCTGGCCCTCTAATCAACTCATTTATGGTTTTGAAAGGCTGTCAAGTCAAACACCGGTCCAGGTGAGAACCTGAGGAACGCCCTGTGGCACACCGGTGACACCAGTGACCAGGTAAAACTTCTGTGGAAAGATGCTCGCAATGTTGGATGGAAGGACAAGACTTCGTACCGCTGGTTCCTCCAGCACCGGCCTGCTGATGGCTACATCAGGTACCAACTGAGTTAAAGAATTATTAAGACATTTTGGAAAATATGCTTAAAGCTCTTTGTGTTATGTCTGGTCCCTGACACGTTTAGCCCAGCTTAGCACAAAGACTGGGAGGTAGCCAGTATACTCTAAAAAGAGAGAAGACATCCTCTGGCTGCTTCTAAACGATCTTGTTTAGAACAACCTATTTATCATAATTACAAATTATGAATCCATTTTTGCTGTGTGATGTTACCTGGTTTTTGTTGGTGCACAGGGTTCGTTTCTATGAAGGCCCTAAGCTGGTGGCAGACACAGGTGTCATAATAGACACCACGATGAGAGGAGGCCGACTAGGAGTCTTCTGCTTTTCCCAGGAAAACATCATCTGGGCCAACCTGCGATATCGCTGCAATGGTGAGTGAATATCTCAGTAACCTTATGATTACTGTAAGTTTCTAAGTACTAAATAGATAAGTGAATTTTAACTGAGTACAAATGTTTTTCACTATTTTTAACAGGTTAATCATGTTTAAGTGATACTACACTGAGTTTTTGTAAAGTTACATAGTTTTAAATATCCAAACTATAAGATGAAAAACTAGCAAGACTGAGGAAGGCGTACAAACATGTCTGCACGTTATTTAACAAGAAACTGACAAAGCATTCTGTTACTTTTGGGGCTGTAAACTTGTCTTTTACTTGCTGGAAAAAATGCAAAGTAGAGGCATGAATGCGGTCATAAATGCCAAAAGTACGTTTCCTGCTTCTTGCTGAGTATTTTTACTAGAACTAACCTGTGCTTGGCTTCATGATTCAGACACACTTCCTGAGGATTTTGACACATACAGAACCGAGCAGGTCCAGCTGGTGGCCTGATGACAGAGGGACCAGAGACGAGCCCAGGGAATCCTAGAAACACTTTCCAATGAAGAACTGTGTCTCAGAAAGAAACACATTAATGTAAATTCAAACATTTAAGGAAGAACCCAAGAGAGGTCTCTGACAGATGGACAGTGCTCTGAACTCCTGACAGACAAAGGGAAACGTCACACCTGTAAAAAGGAGGGAGCCAGTGATATAAAATAACTGTTCAACTGATATTAGTTTTCCGGTAGAATTTCTGTCTGAAATAATACTGCAGCAAAATATTAGCAACCATACTTCTTATAATTTTCAATTTGTAACGTTAACTCTCACTAATAAATGAATGTGGACTCTGGTAACTTTGATGGATTTAAACTGTTGTAGCTGTAACAGTTCACATATTATGGCTACACAGTGTATTGTACATATTCACATATACTTATTCTAGTGTTTAATCAGTGTTAATACAACATTAGCTTATCAACAATTGTGAAATGTTTCATTTTAAAGGTGGATTAAAATCAAATGAAGATAATTTTCTAAACCATCAAATGTTAGTGATATTACAGCTTATTTTGAAAAACATGCCTGGGCATAACATTTTGTTATGTCAAGTGTTGAAGTATCTAGAAAAGCACTCCTATTGTATATTATTCCTACAAGAAACAAGGCCAAACTCTAAGTACCACACATGACTATTTTTCAAACTCAACAGATTTTAGTGGAAATCAACATTCTGAACATTTCACAAGCATGCACATATCCAAAATAATCTTTTAAATTTTGCATTTGGAAATACAGATTACAAAATAGAAACGATAGCAAAGACAATATACAACAGGATTGAAACATCATGCATATCCACAGCACCACGCAGTGATGTTGTAAAATGACACTGGACAGTTTTCTTTTTAATTGGCATTATTCTATTATTCTGCAAATCAAGACCATGTGCAGAGAAAAATCTCTTCCACATTCAATTTAATTGACATTTTCTTTGATCTTATAAACAAATGGTCACATAAAGAGAATCACATGGTAACAAATAAATAACTACAGGTCTTTTACTACGACTTACAAGACAACAGTGATATAATGCTATTCTTACTATTAAGCTTTAAGTGGAACTTAAACTGTGTTTTACTGGAGTCTTTTACACATTTCTATAAAGTGTAGAGTCGTTTAGAAAACCCCACATTATTAAAGGGACATTTTATTCAGAACTAAAACACTGGGACCAAGCAGTAAAGCCAGAGGAGCAACTCTTTCCATTTGTTCCGAGACCAAGAAAAATGTTTGAGTTTCACTCATCTGCTTTTTAAAGTTTGGGACTAAATTTAGCATCAGTGCTTTTAAACACAACATAAATGTAGTGTGTGTTAAAAAAAAAGTGGTGTCCCTGACTAAAACAAGCACATAAGTCAAAACTAAATAGTTTCCCAGATGTAGAAAATATGTTTTCAGGTGATCTCTCCATCTCATGTTTGGAAAATGGACTTCCAATTTCATTTTTAGACTGTAAATCTTTTACATATTTCAATGTTTAGCCTCAGGCTCATCAAATTTTGGGAAATACTACAAAGTCTCAAAATGCTCTGCATATGAGAAGTATCAAAGAAAAGAATGGGTAAAGACATTAAGCCTCAGCTCAGACAAATAAAGGTTACATTTCTTGTCCCCTATTATTTCCCCCTTTAATTTCCTATCTTTAGTCAAAGTTGTACTAGCAGCCTAAATCTGACTCTTCATTCTTACCCGGTTTAACAGCGAAGTGAAAATAGCATCTACAGTTGTCACAATATTTAATTTCTAATTTGAAGAAACAAGACCAGCGTGAGCTTCAATTCAGAAAAATGTAAACATGTCTCAGAGCTCGAAGAACACCATGGTTTACATGGTCTGCTTATTGAAGCTTGAGGGATTCACACTGTTTATAAACAAAATATGCATTTTAGACCTCCGGCTAATTTCCTGGAGAGACCGTGTTGCAGCACCGTACAGTACTCTGGCAGCGGCAGTATACACACTGCTTCACTCCAACTTGATGCAATTCTGAGTGCGTGTGTGTGTGTGTGAGGGGGGGATGACCAACAAGCAAATACAATCTGACACCATTCTTTTCCAATGGGAGAGCACAAGCTACACTGGAGTAAGCCCTTTCTAGTTTTGCATCCCCTAAAATGTTTACAGATAAGAAAAAAAAACCCAGACAAGCCAAAGTATAGTTTACAAAGGAAAATAGAGAAATAATCTTTTCTTTAACATGAAAATATTTCTGGAGTATATATCTGGTGTGAAACAGTCAGCACAGTCCCTGCTCAAGAGCCAGGAAGTCACAAATAAAGTGCAAAGCAACTAGTGGACTAAACATTGCACAATAAACACCCCAAACAAAATGACACTATACCCAGTCCCCAGAACCAGACATGATAGGCAACAAGAAAAACAATCATATCTGATGCCTTAAACCACACAGCACTTCAGCATACATAGATCAGTATCTTGTACAGAACGGGATCATCTCAGTGTGTCTATCGTGTCATGCAGTTGACTGTGTAATGCAAAAGCTTTCAAAAATTCAAGTCCACATAAGCAAAGGATCAGTACACATGCCAATCTTTGCAAGACAGAGCCTACTTCCGATTTCTTAAGGTGGTGCTGATGGAAAGAAGGAAAGAGAGAAAGCACGGATGGACTTCGGGTTCTTTATCTACAAGACTGTTTACATTCGTACTCGAGATGCTACAGTAAAAAGAGAAAGAGTGGAAGAAACAACAGTCTGATTCTTCAGAGGGAAAAGAGACGACTGAAGAAGTGTGGTCCGACTGTGACGGGACCAGAAATGTTTGGCAACAGGCTAAAACTAAGACACTGCCACAGAAAAAATACATTCTTTTATCATTCGTGAAGTAGCATTATACAGAGATGGAGGTAACAGAGTCAATTAACAGGAGTTAACTGTTGCACAGGAGAAACCCATACATGCATCCCTTTAGACTGTATGATAACGTTATGTTACACAAATCAAATCTGCAGAGCTATAGAAGGCCTTCGTTTAGAGGTTCTGACTGTCAGTTTAGTCATGCATTTTGTTTCAGCTATAGCATATATACAAGGTCAGTGTGAATGACCGTCAGCCGGCAGGAAGAAAGGAAAGAAATAACAGGAAAGCTCTGACGTTACTGGAAACGCAACAGTGAAGTTTGGCTCAAACACAATACTTATCTTTTAGGAGTAAAAGCTTTGGAAACATGTAGAGAATGTGTTCTATACATTTGTTTCAGTGACCTAAAGGAAAAATCCAACTTTAGATTCACAAAATCAGCTTCTGATAAAGTAGTGTGCATTTCAGGGCTTTGTTTAGTGGTTTGCCTTTCTCTTATGGGTAACTGGCAGATGGCACGTGTCCAAACATTTTCAGTGACTGCAGTAAAACATTTTGCTGATCTAAATCATCAACAGTTATGTCATGTTTGGCACCAGTTTCTTGAGGACTAGAGTGATTTTGCAGCCATTTTGCACCAATGTTCAACAGTCACATAGGAAGAAGTTCACTGTAGCAGAGGCACAGGTGCAGTATGAATCAAAATAACTGAACAAAAGTAGGCCTTTATCAAGAGAACAAAACTGAGTGTTTTACTAAAAATTAATAAACTAAAGCTGGATTTATGCTTCTTTGTTTAGAAGTTCTTCTGGGAGAAACAATTCTTCTCGTTGATTGTCATAGCACCACTGCAACAGTCAATGCGCGCTCATTATATACTCAGACTGATCAAATCCATATTATTTAATTCTCTAATTTGGAGCTAGAATCAGGAAAGGAGATGCAGCTTAATGTCAAAATACTAATTTGTCAAACGGTTGAAAAGAACCATGGCGAGAATTCAGTGTTTAGTGAACACCATCCTTTACAGTTTTTCCATTAATTTCGTTATAAAGAGCCCTTAAAATCTTGAAAGAACATTCATCTTGTCTGCACAAGCTAATAGCTTACACGCACCATTTACAAAAATCATAGCATTATTATAATACTGAGCCGTAACATCACAATATAAATTTGTCTAGTGGTTTTGAAGGTGATAAGGGGACCATTAAAATGTCTCCAAGTTCTCATCACCATCAACAGTTCTCATTTCTAGTTGTAGCTCACAACTGTAGTTACAAAGCCTTCATCTATATTACACATTACAGAAGAACGAACCCCTAGAACGCTTTTAAAAAAGGTGGATTTTTCCTTTAAGGGTCTTTTTTTTGTCTCTTTTGCATAGGAATCACAGATGTGTTGAAGACAAAACAGTTGATGGAGCAGTACAAAAGACAAACACTTCAACTGAAACAATTTGTACAGCTGTAGAGGTGTGTAGTAAACCAAATGTGATTCCTTTTCGGGATGGGGAGCTTAAGAAGGGTAAATGATTCTTGGCCATCTGTACACAAACATTACAATACTTCACAAAACTCGCAGGGAAACTCTGACAAAAGGCTAAGGCAGACTGAAACCAGAAGTGAATAAATTTTAAAATCTGGATCATTTGTTTAGCACATTTTGGTAAAAATATATTTTCTTTCAGACAAAATTTGTGTAAACATTTTTCAGCTGAGACGGTGGCATATACAATTTTAGACTCTACTACATACCTGGTTGTTTGAAAGACCATTTCAGTTTAGTGAATAGAACAGGACAGAGCTCAGTCCCATGAAAGATTTATAATGTATATCCATATAGTTCTCTCTCTCTCTCTCACTCTCTCACTATATATATCTATATCTA
>NW_018128000.1:1062906-1072984 GCF_001952655.1 Monopterus albus
CTCTCTCTCTATATATATCTATATCTATATATATATATATATATATATATAGAATTGCACTCTACAACAATGCCCTACAATAAAATATCCACATATGTATAAAATCTGGAATTTCAAGTTTACATCTTATGCAAACAACCATTTGATCCTGTTAAACATCCAAGAATCAATCACTAAAATCCCAATAGTTTGTGTGGAACTTTAGTTATTAAAGGTCAGTAGCGATTTTGTTAGAGCTTCCCTGTCAAGGAGCAAAAAGCCTCCCCATAACTGCTCTCCTACTCAAATTTCTTAAACGCAGGCTTTGAATCTTTTTTTTTTCCTCCCCATTCCCCCCCCACTTAAAACAAAAACAACAATTTGACTATAAACTGTACCGCTACAAAATACAGTACACTGATTTGTCAAACTTTACACAACATAACCACAAAGATCACTGACCAAAAGTTAAGTTTCTCTCAAATACAAGAAAATGTTACAATAAGTTACGAAAATACGTAGTTACATTAGACACTTAAGTAGAACAGTAGAATACTCATGTAAGGCAAAATCAGGTGATTTCACAGTGACCAATTACAGAGTTCAGATTTTAGTGTTCTCTGGTTTAAAAACACAGACTCAGTCTGGACATATACTGGCTTTTCACTGGCAGAAAATGAATTTGGATGCATTTCCTACTTGAGGAGAAATAACTTTTACTGAGAAAACTGTCAGGTAAATCAAATGAAACCATGCCATTTCTGGAGCACGCAGCATTTTCTGGAGCTGTGCTGAAAACTGATCTTTTGATCTGACTGACGGATTGCAGCATGGCACCGTCTGCCACGTCCTAATCAGAGAATGGCACAATGAACACCAAAGAGCAACTATGGGGAGGTTTTGCACTCCTTCATTAACCAAGTATCTTAACACATATATAAATATGTTAATAAATAGACAAATTACATCAGTGCAAATTTACACTATGCCTACAAAGAGCATTTTGGCATCAAATTTAAATTAAAAGATGGAATATAAAATCTAACCAAATAAATAAACAAAACATATAAATACATAAATCATCAAAACATACAGTACATAATGAAAATAATATTTAGTTGTCAAAAATAAAGCTTTGTGTGTGAAATAGAAAGCTGTTACGGCATGATGGAAAACCAGTTCATATGTTTGCAAGGTAAAAGCAAACCAGCTGTGTTTTTTCTTTTTTACGAACACAGACGTTATAACAGGAACGGTTTAGCCCAATGTCCTAGCAGCTTCCTGCTACAAGCAAATACAAACAAAAAAACAAAACAAAAAAAAAAACAAAGTAGATATAATCAGCATCAAATGTGCATTTTTGGAATATATGTGGCATGTAATGGTACACTGTAAACACAGCAGGCTAGCGAAAGCGCTGAGCGACCAATCTCATTGAAAACGACAGCAAGGCCATTCCCCAGCAAGCCACTGGATGTCTTTTTCCCTGTTGTCTTTTGGTGGCGCATCATTTCAAAGGGTTTCACAGAATCAAGGGCGAGGTCAGACAGGTGGATGGCCATGCAACGAGGGAGAGGGTTCATCCTGCCCTTTGTTTCTCTCCATTCACAAGAATTTTTCTTCTTGTTCTAGACCACAGTCAGCATCTTAGGTTACAGCCTGTCCATTCTAAAAGTGTCCTCAGTGGCAGGGTCGGCGAGCACCATGTCAGGGTCGTTGAGCATGTGCAGTCCGTCTAGGGTGAGCGGGTCGATCTTCAGCTCATCCAGAGGAAACTGAGAATCTGCATCAAAGCTGACATCACCAACACCAGCCAGAGAGTTGGTCAGCTCTTTGGAGAGGCTCGGTGGAGACTCACCTGTGACTGAGATATGAGTCGTCAGATAGGAGTCAGCACTGACACCTGAGAAGGACAAGGCAGGTCTGGCAAACATCATGTGAACAGATTTTAGACAGCTCTTTTTTCCACAAGCAACACTAACTAGCACTGGTATAATGGTTACAGTATGTTTGTAATTTTGACAATATATTTAGACATCTATGAAGATTCACTATTTTAGAGATGCACCGATCAATCAGCAGAGATCAGAAATGCATGTCCAGTGTAACAACCTGTGGTAAAGCAGAGTAAATACAAACTACACACACTTGAAAAAGAACTGTGCTCAACAGAACTGATGTAGCAGACACTCTTCTGTTTCTGTAGCACCTGTTTATAGTTGGAAAAATATTGCACTTCATTTTTAACTGGAGGTTTGAAAAGTTACCAAAAATGTCTGTGCATGCCGTCAATTACAGTTATTAGAAAAACAGAAAAGTGAAATCTGAATTGGCAGGTCAGACAAAAAAAAAAAAAAAAAGGCCAAGAAACTTGCAATTGATGCATCTCTAACTCTAATCAATTTACAATTAATTTGTACAAAAAATAAACACAAATTACCACAAACAATTACAGATTAAGACAGAATAAATCTTCTTAAAACAAGGTTATTTTCAGTTTAAAGAATTATTAAATGACACCCTGGGAAGTAATTTTAAAGGTCTGCACATTTGTGCTGATGCAGCATCAAACATTTAAAGAAATCTACAGTTTATTACAACTTGAGTTTTCTTTTTGCAGCATCCTGCTATTTATACATCATTTATAACACTGCACTTACCAAAGAAACTGTTAAGATCTCTGAATATGGTGATAGCACTTAAATAGGACTAGTGGAGCAACAACACAAGTGTGCGTCATAAACAGTTTAGCCTTATAAGCTAAACTACTTTATTTAGATATAAAACCAAAAATGAGATGCAGCAAGTGAGGGAGGTTAAAGCTGGACTGCAAGTCAGTCTATAGCCTGTGATGGCTGCTTAGCACTAACAGACTGAGCTGTACTTTTACAGCTCACCTTATTTTTCTCCTCCAAATAAACCAAGTAACCTGTATTTATAGTGCAACTACTGCAACACTTTGACAAAGTATAATTTTGCTTTGAGTCACTGAACTTAAAAGGATAAAAATTACATTGGGCTTTGCTTGTGCCTCAAGCACAGAGCACATGCAACAAGAGGGCTGTCACATAACCCCCAAACACCATATTTACACTCCCACGTTCGACTTCTCACTTAGTAACATGTCCAAACCTTTGCACATGCTGCAATTACGATTTTATTTCCCCCCCATCTTTAAAAGTCATGAAATAAAAAGGAAAGTTTCCATAAAAAAAAAAAAAAATAAATGGCATTTTCCCACACAGTTGTAACTGGAAACCCCTGAGAAAGGAATGGCTGTGTTTAAGAGTCCCACTTGATCATGGTCAAACACAGCACAACCACAAGAAAGAGGTATATCGAATGAATGTTGTGGTGCTGCTACCTGTTAGGATGATGTTGGGGATGTTGCTATGGCTACTGTAGCTCAGCTGCTGAGAGTCCTGCAGGCTGCTCCCGGTGAGGCCCATCATGGCTGCCTGGGTATAGTTGAGCGTGGAGCACTGGTTGTATAAGCTGGTGGAGCTGATGGGGTTCTCAATCATGTTGAACTGCTCCAGCTAGAGAGCAGAGGGTTGTAGTCCAGTGTCAACTCAAAAACTAGTTGAAGAAAACATTTTGCCTTTGCTGCTTATAAAGCGCCGTAGTAGCGAGTCCTATAACCAGGAACAGATTCCGAATTTTTGCACTTCTAGTTCCCTTGTACTGAAGTTAATAAGTTTTTTGAATGGGTTTCTAATTAGACACTTAAAAGAAGGCCTGTGTTTAACACAAGGCCAGTACAGGTTCATGATTTATTCTACAACATAAAGTGCATGAGTAAATACCTCACTTGAGATTTTTAATGATTTTGCACGTCCTAAAAAAGGTGGTTTCTAACACATGGCTAAATGTGATTACACAGGCCGTCTGGGATTTTACACATCATCACAGAGACACATCTGGTCACTGGCCCGCCTTTTCAACCTGCAAACTGCTGTAGCTAATGGACACAGCCACAATCACTAACTAGTTCAGGTCACACTAAGAGTAAAGGATTTTGTAGAAGAGGTGAGCATGTTAAATCATATTACATGTTGGAAGCAATGGTGGTGACACTGAAGTCATGGGACCGTGGTGTAGTTTGTTTATAGGCTAACAATAGCTTTTCACCTCTGGTGATGGTATTTGGCCTTCAAAAATCGTAAAAGTGGTGTCCACTTGTGTCATAAACTTTTGTTCGTCACAGAGCTTATTTTCTGCAATAATCCAAAAGCCTGGGGGGGGGTTGGCCTACACAAACACGTCATCCCTACGGCACTCTATTGCTTGTGTGTTCTACGTCACCTGGTGAGAAAGAGCATTAGTCTGCCTCGATGCCAACTGCTGATCGTAGAAGGAGTCACCAAATATACTGCCCACAACAGGGATATGCTGGAGGAAGAGATGCAAGATGCAAAGTTCAGAACAGCTGGCAAGATAGCAACTACAATTAACACACAAAATGTGAGACAGAAGGCTCGTTATCCTGACAATTCAGCGATGGAATAACTGAAAACAGAAGCAATACACAAACTGTACACAAATGACACAACTGTAACACTGTGCAGTGGTGGAAGACGTAAAGTTATGAACATGAAGTAGCTGTTTGTGCCATCCCTGCAGATAGGGCACACAACAGTGCAGTAGTGTGTTGATCACAGCAGCCCTGTTCATGACGACACAAACACAAATCAACTTGTCAAATGGGAATTCTGCTATCTGCCAATCGAGTGTTATTCTCACATTTTAGATCGTTACAACTGTCAGCCATGGAAACATTTTACTCACCACTTGTGCTGGGAAACACAGACTCCAACAATGACAAAGGTTAAACAGACAAAGTAGCACAATGATCCGACAGCTTTGTGAAAAACAAAAAGTTATTCAAGTTCCTTTTGGAAAGCTGTAGGGAATGTTTGCTGGGGTTCGTGTTTTCCACATCTGTACAGTGAAGGAGGCCATTAAAACACAAAAGTATGAGAACACAACCCAGGTTGACAAATGCTGGCTTTTCCCTTCACAATATTCTTGCAATGAGAAAGCACCACTGAACACAGAGCCAACACTGTGTGACTGGCTTCCTTTGAGTGGTGGAACCCCAGTCCAACATTAGCCTTTTAGTTACTGATGCAAACAAGGAGATATTAATCAGTGCTTCCTCATATTTTTAAGTCATCTATTTTGCACATTAACTAAAATGCTTGTTATACATTTTTTTAGCTGCCATTTTAGCTTTTAGCTTTTGACAGTAACTGCATTTCTTGCTGTGGCCTTGCAACCTGAAAAACACTAAACACTGAGTGTATTATTAAAACACATGCAGCCCTCCCTCTTTTTCTTCATGACAAATGTTTCACTGAAGATGGAATAAAGCTCTGATGACTCTTCCCCAAAGAAGGCCGTGGCACATTGTTTGTGTGCATGTAAATAACAGATGTGAAGTGAGGCAGTGTAGTGCACTGTGTTCCAGCAACTCAAAATACATGGGAGAATTACTCTGAAATAAACAACAACATAAAACCAATTTGTTCAAAAATGAATTTCCGCCAAGCTTAAACCAAGCATGTATAAACTGCACTGGCCCCAAATTAAGAACACAGAGTTTTCTGGAAATTAGGTTTTTTTAAAAAGCATCAGTTGTCTTATATTTGAAGATGAGACTTTCTAGGTGCTCAGAGTACCTCTGTAACACAGTCTGCTGAATACAGGGACTCGATAAGAAAACACAGAGGATTAAGGGTCGTTTGTAGCCTTAATGTTACTAAGCTATCAGGTGTTTAAGTTTGTTCACCACGAGTCTTTTAGAGTTGCTCGCACTGAGTGCACTGAAGGGGTGCACTAGAAAACAAAATGAGAGCACTGTTGTGAAACGGAGTGCAGCACAATAACAGTTTTATCTTGATTATTTTGTTTTCATAATGATTAGAATAATCATAATTGAAAATACAATTCGATTAATTGCCCAGCCTAACTGTCACAGATGAGGAGCTAAAAACACCTCACTGTCTGAAAATTATTCTGATTGATGAAAGTTTAAATTTGTGACTGACTGGTAAGATACTCAAATGTGGGTTTTATGTATTACAGTATTACCTATACACAATAATCTCTATGTACTGCAGCTTACCACAAAAGAGTAGTGTAGTTTCAGTCATGTGTAGCTTAAACTGAAACGTTTCAATTTTGCTGAATTTACATATACTGTATATGGTCAGGGCCTCCATCAACAAACTATTGCCATTTTGTCATGCACACAGTAAAGGGTGACAGTGGTGATGAAGAAATGAGTTATGCAGCTGTTGACACCATGAGTAGTTAACTGCTGATACAGAATGAAGAGCGGCCTAACCCAGCTACAATTAGCTTTCCCCAAACAGCAGCTAGCTCTGTGGGTAGGCCCTTACTTGAGGCGAGCCGCCAGGGGAGAAGCCTTGATTGGAGACTGGGGAGGTTGGAGACTGAGTGGCTGGTGAGCCAGTCTGATTGCGGTACTGTTGGAGGGAAGAGGGTTAACTAGCACTAAACTTCATGCTTGACACACACACACACACACAAAGGACAGGAAGTGAAAAGGCATTAGCCAAGGATCTGCTCATTATGTGCAACGCGTATACAAGCATGTGGGAAATGTTACCAATCACTTTCAGATAAACTGTGGGACAACTCTGTGGCTCTCCAGAACATGTAACTGTAGAATAGGAACATTTGCTGGTCCTACTCTAGTTAAATAGAATAGTAATATCACCACTGTGTTATGTACAATGGTCAAAGGTTATTACCTCATATCAGCCATTTTGTTAGTTTAACAGTACACAAAAAGTCAAACAACTACATCCAGAAATGCCTTAACCCACACAAAAGCTCACTAAGAAAACTTTGTCAGCTTTAACAGCAACAACTAATAACATAATCAGTCAAGAGTAAAAATATGTTCCTCCTAATAAAGGTAAGTTATTGTGTTATTATTATTACTGAGTTATTGTGACAAATTAACGTCAGGGCCTAGGAGCATAAAGTGGATGTGAAGATATTTACTGGGATGCACTTTGGGTAGGTGTAGAACTTTCCAAACAACAGAGTAACAAAATGAATAGAAGCTTAAGAATAAGCAAAATGGTCCCAGTCGCTTCAGACTTTAATTTCTGCTTCCACTGTCTGACCTGACCTCCTGGTTGCTTACCGAGCTGACGCTGGCGGTGGTCTGGCTCTGACTGTCTGGGGAGGGACTGCTGGCTGTGCCTGTACCAGAGGAAGCCAGAGTTGGCAAGGTGATGAGCTGAATGCCCTGTGGCAAGGCCTGCTGCTGCTTCTGAAGGTCGCTGAGCAACTGCGCCTGGGCCTGAGCTGTCAGCTGGTTGAACAGGGGGTACTGGGTGAGCTGCTGCTCCAGGGTCAACGGCTCTGTCGGCACAGCCTGAGGAAAGATGCAGATATGCCCAGTTTAGGCTAGTCCAATAAAGGGTGTTGTATGCTGAATTACCTGGAAGATTATTTTAGCAAAATTTCATCCCTTTGCCCTCCTTTTGCTTTAGCAGCTGGTTTGACTGTTCCATTGCTATAGATACACCAGGAAAAGCCGCATTTTATGGAGCATAAATAATAGTGTGGAGACACTTGTGTAAAAATTAAGCATTGGTTGAGTACCTTCTTGAGTCAGCTGTATAGAAACCACAGTGTTCAACCTAAACCAGCTCCAGTGCGGTGACTGGCCAATCGCAGAACTCAATGTTATTGTTGAGTGCAGCAAAAAAATAAAAATAAAATAAAATTTAATTTAAAACAAAAAGAGGCCATGTAAGATAGCCCAGCTGGCCGTTACCTGTGTGATGTTAACAGGTGAGGACAGGGTGGGGGAGAGCTGCTGTGGGGACTGTTGAAGCTGGAGGTCAGAGGTGAGGGTGAGCGGCACCACTGGAGGTTGCCGGCGCTGTGCTGTTACAGTCATGGTGGGCTGAGAGGAGGTGGGGATCCCTGAGAAGCAAAGAAATACACATGGAAAATGTGCTGAATCTAACTCAACTTAAACCTACTAAATGATGTTAAAAAAATCTTTAGGACTAGAAGCTTGAACTACAATACATTGCCATTTTTTTCTTAAAAAAATAATCTGTATGATTAAATGATTAACAATAGTTGATCAATTTCCTGTTGCCAAGTCAAAACAAACTATATGGGATTTAATTTCCCCCATTATCTAACAACAGTGGCCACTGTATCCTATCTCTCAAATAATTTTGCTAAGTTTGTGTTCAAAATATAAACTGTAAAAAAGCGTGCAATGCAGAACAGCATGCTAACGAGACATCAGGCCCCATGTTTTTGTACAGTTCTTACATGGTGCTTTGGGGTTTTCCAATTTTAGCATTCAAATGAGAGGCTGCAACTAATTGATGTTGTTGAGCTAAATTGATCATCAGCTCACGAAGGCCAAGCCGTCTGAAATGATGAGAAGGCAGCCAGCAGCCTGCTGATCCAGACTCAGCACTCATGCACACAGAATAATATCCCGCTTCCTTCTGGGAGTCTGAAAATACTGTTGACATAGTTGTGAATTTTGTTTCAGAAACTGCTCTTGTACATGTACAAAGAAAACTCCTAGCTTTTCAATATATATTAGCTCTTCTACTTTCCCACTTAATGAACATGAAATAACAGTCATTACCATGGCTGGCAGCGCTGATGCCCAGGTGGGTGAGGTTGGTGGTCAGGCTGCCTGTGCTGTTGGATGAGGTGAGAGAGGGGAAGGCCACGGTGTCCTCGGGGTCCAGTGGGGTGGACAGTGGAGGAGGGAACTGGATATTGGTCAGATCAGGCAGAGAACCACCAGTGTTGTGTGCAGCTGGGAGCATGGATGGGATCAATTCCTGGTCTGGTGATGGAAATATACTAACAAACACAAGTTCTGTCAGTCTTGAGAAATGCTAGTTTGATATTTAGTTTTAAACAAAAACACTGATACTTTATGCCCTATTTAATATCTCTAAAGCTGGCCATTTCTGAACTAGTAACATGACTTTCCTTGATATTAACCTATAAAATAAAATTCTAAAAACCATTTTAGGGCTAGCAGAACTTTAATTTAGGATGACTGGACAAACCAACTTCACTGCAGGAGAAACTATGAGATACATGAGAATCTTAAAAGACCCAGTCAAAAGACAGATTTGTTTTATTACACAATAGGGCATAGAGTTCTACTTGATATGTCTAGCTGTGTTGCTCATCTTCACTCTTAAGATACTATTGCATATTGTAAGACAGTTGCATTCAACTTTTCTGCCTTTATTTTTTACAGTCTGGCAGCCTTCCCCCCTTTTTTCTGCCCCCATCTAATTTTTAAATGTATTTTGTTTTTCTGGTTTGGATGCTTGGGTTCATTGACGCTTATTTGAAAATGTAAGATCAAAACTATTTTTTTAAAGGGCCCAGTCAATTGAATAAAAAATTGTAAAGTGGGACTAATTAATAAAAGCATTTTGTTCTTCTTAATTGATCATATTTGAAAACGTAGGTCTAGGTTGACAGACATTACTGACAGTCATATTTCTATATTGATAGTATTTTCAGAAATCTCCATACAGAGACTAAAACCAACAATGAATTGCCTCTACTCGTGGTTAATGTCTGCTACCTGTCAGTCCTGGATTAGCTTGCAACAGGTCACCGCTGTTGTTCAAAAATGGCTAAAAACATCAGGGAGACTCTCGTAACAAGTTCTCAGCTTTGTTTACATTCTGCTAGCTCTTCACAGTCAGGTCTGGAGTTTGCTAATGAATATGTCACCCAGTGATGTGTTTTTAATCATTTTTGACCAACAACAGTGGTCTATGGCACAGGTGAATAGGATAACCCAGCACTGACAGACATCAACTGTGAGTAGAGGCAATTTATTGTCAGTTTTATTCCATGTATGGAGTGTTGAAAATACAGTTAATATAAAAAATGGCCATCCTTATACTTTTGCACTATCAGATAACACTAAAATCTGTTGATTTATATCAGCCTGTGTTAAACTCCCAGAATTTTGGCAAAAATCTACCCTTTAATAAACAATTGTCTAAACATCAATTTAACCTTCATTTTTTTTTTTGCTGAAAAT
>NW_018128000.1:1073015-1095863 GCF_001952655.1 Monopterus albus
ATATATATATATATAGATAGATAGATAGATATGAAGAAATTAAATTTGACACCCAAAGGCATCCCAACATAGTCTTTGTCATCATGTAAAAGGTTTTGTTGTCCTCAAGATGATGTTAAAGTATCTTGATCCTGAATAACAGTGATCAGCACCCTTAGGATTTACTGTCATCAGTTGTGGTATATAGTACCACCATAAGAACCATTTCCTACAGGACTACAGGCAAATTGTCCAAGTGCCTTTCCAGCAAGTTTCCTGCAAACCTAGACCAGCTGTCTTCTATTAGTGCACTTTGAGCATGATTTATTTATGGTTGTGTGACTGACAGACCACTATACTCTAGAGCTGTTTCACTGTAAAGAGTAGTAAAACAATATACTTTTACCACTCACTTGATTCCTGGGACATCACATGTGTTGGGCTTTGATGAATCATCCTGTGGACAAAATAATCATAAGCTGCAAGCATCATACCAAGTGTACAACATGTAGCCCTTCCCTCTCCCATCAGTACCTTCTCATCATCCCACAACTGTTTCTGCGAGTCCTTCTCTGCACTGGACTCTGAATTCTCCGCCCCAGGAGTCGTTAGCAGCAGGACTAATTAGTGAAACAGCAAGACACAGTTGCTTGCTATGACAAAACGCATCACTATTCAAATCCATGCAAGAAATGAGTCATCAATATCTCAGCCAGTCATGCAGAATATAGTGCTGTGCACTAAATTCCTGAGTCTCTAAAAATAGCAAGGTGACCAGCAGAGACTGAGCGGATGCCAGCCAATCTTGGCTTCATTATATCAAAGCCTCACATGTAAAAAGACACATTCAGTGGATAATCAGTGAATTATTGATCCCCCTCTGTAGACCAGCTTGAGTCAGCTTCATTCAGAGATGTTAGCTGAGGACTGCACCAGCATGATGTAGTTCTTTGCCAGAGATCAGTCTCCATTTACTCTATAAATATTTTAACAATAGTCTAGACTGTCTTCTTTGCGACATCAACTCTTACGTCATTAAAGGTCTGCCACCTGTATTAGTACATTAATAACTAAAAGCAGCTCTGGGTCTTTGTAACTGGATCTTCCATTACCTCGTTTTGGCTGCAGCTCCTGTGAACCTCCTGCAAACACCTCCTGGGATTTCGGATTCATGGCACTCTGGTGTAAAGCAGAGTCCGAATTTGTCCTGCATGTGTTAGAAAGATAAGATGTCGGTAGGGGAGAAAAAAAAAAAAAAAAAAATTCACTGCCAAATTCCCCACTTAGGGCAGAATGCCAACAAAGCATCCTTTTCATCAAGAATAACAAACTAACAAACATTATGCCCAGTTGGATCAGTTTGGACATTTTGTACCAACACAGATGCACAGTAATTTAAAAAAAAAAATAAAAAAAAATCAGGTAACGTTATTCTTGCCATTGAGCCGTATCTGGTTGTGTGCTTGTTATCATTTCGGCAATGAGGAGGTGGCTTACCTTCTCCAGCTAGTGTCTGGTGGTGGGGAGAGGTAAACTGAGCTGTAAGGACAGCTGTCAATGTGAATTCAGTTAAGGCTAATAAAGCAGAGGGGATGAAAAATGAATCTGAGCTCAACCAAACTTTCATTCACTGATGCAACCCAACAGACCTGATGCATAATAAATGACTACACACAAGTGTTGCTGGGATTCAATTACTTAGAAAAGTTTTCAGTGTTTAACTACTGGTGAAACACATTTATAAGGACAATTCTGTCAATGGGAGTTTAGCAACACACAGTTTCATATTGTATCATTCAAAATCAGGCTCTCAATACATGTGGTGAAGCAAAGAATTCACCCCATTCTTTGTTCAAGATCTGAAGAACAATGCAGTACTGTGAGATGACACCTCACCATCACTGCATCTAGCGTTTTGTTGTTGCGCTAGGCGTGCATACAATGCCGAACAGTCACTCTAAATGGATCAGGCAAATCACGAGTGTTTCACTCTGAGCTCTCAAATATTGCTTTTATGTATTCCTCACAAACCATGTTGTACGCAACATGGCTGGTTTAGTACACTCTATGAAACAAACAATTCCAGTGCAATTTGTTTCACAGTACAATTACAGTCCTTACCTGTGCTTGTTAGCTAAATCATGCTAATTAAGGCCGATCTATCTGGCTAAAGCAAATAAAAAGACATCGCTGTATAGTTTACTGACCCTATCTAAATTTCAGATTTACTTCAAGTTTGTCATTCCAACTATAATATAATACAGCTGAAATAAAATCTAGTTGTATTTCTGCTTGTGAGTATTGTGGATTCCCAGTAAATGATAGCAACACCAGCCAACGACGAGTGGATCACTCAAAAACTATCCACAATTGATAGTGTTCTGTCTCCAGAAATGGCTAAATCAAACTTAACTTGCAAGCCCAGGTTTCCCAGAGTCATCCAAGAGTGCATTACTAAAGGTGGGCTACAACAAGCCTGAGGTCCAAATCCACCCCACCTGATGCAGACTCAAAGCAGGCGTCAGACTTAAAAATCACACCCAAGCATTAACAACTAGTGAAGTCAAAACTTTCCCATCTCCATGTGCTTCAAAAGTAAGGATATTTGCCGCCCGTGTTTGTCGACTGAAAGCGGCCGGCGGTGAGGAGATGTAATGCGGTTCCTATCACGGTAGACACGCTCCACCAGTCCGTGGTGCCTGGTTGTCCGACTGGTATCCAGCACCGAGTTCTAGAGTGAACACAGCAGGTGAATGAAGCCAGCAAAACAACTCAGACAGAAAGACTGTCTCGGGATAATGTATTAGGATTAATGGTGCAAATGTGTCTAATTCAAAATGAATCAAGCCATGGGCCCCCCATACTGATGCTTGAGTTGGCAAATGTATTTATAGATGGAAAGCCATGACAAGCAATGATATACTTTAAAATTTAAAAACCAAATTACACAGCAGGGTATAACTGATATGTGCAGCATAGAACACTTCTGGCTTCCTTTTGCTCCTGAACAAAGATAAAACCTTGTCAGACCTTGCAACTTTAACCAGCAGGTCATTTCTGAACCTTTACTGCCATTACAGCCTAAGCAAATCCTGCAGATTTTTAATTGCTTTCTAAAGAATTCACCGTTTTGAGTCAATCTTTCACCAATACTACAGATAACTGCAGCATTTGTATGTCCAATACTACAGCCAACAGCCAAAAAAGGTACACTGGTTGAGAACAAACCATTGATTTACCAGCCAACAGAGGCTAAGGGCTCACCTGAAAAGGCAGGTCAATGTTGCCATTTCCAATCTGATTGACATTGGGCAGTGAGCCTCCATAGTACTGTCCACGATTCTGCCCTAGTTGCAAATACTGGGTCTTCTGTAACTGCAACTGTGCAAAGTAAAATTGCATGAAAGCATGAGAGAATGGTTGATCTGAGTCACAAAAAAGTGATGGTAAAAATGAATGACTCCTGCTAGTCCACAGTTCATAAAGTGAAAGATTAATGAATCAAATAACTAACAGACAAAACATGATGAGACAGATGAGGCAAATGTGGCTGTTCAACAAACAATTAAGCAGACATCTTTCACAGCAAATAAACAAATAAATAAATTTTAAAAATCACATTGTCTGATGTGAATGACACCTGACTCACAGCTTGTTACTATCCATGTAACAAACCTGGCTATTACATAGGCCACGTGCCTTACAAAATCCATCACAAAAGTCATGTATGTTATTACGAACTGAAGTCTTAATGTAGTTCATTACCAATAAAGAACTACAGTAAAACCGATGATCTGAACAAATGTAATGGACTAATGTGTGGATGACAACACAAAGCATTCTGACCACAAAACTGAGTAGTTAATTCCATCTTTTCCTCTGCAGTAAATGACAGTACAGCTCAGGTTTACACTGATGCAGCGTGTGGTAAGTGGGCGTCATTTCCAGCACTAGGGCCAACAATTAGCCCAAATGTTTCCTGGCAACAAGCTGTTCATTCTGTTTGTGGATAATCAAGATGAAAATATTACTTTATCAACAGAATATAAGCTGGCAATCGTTTTGGAAATCAATTAATTGTTTGTCATTTTCAGGTTACAAAAAGTTAATATTTGCCACATGATTCCAAATTATTTTATTGTTTACTAAAAGACAATCCAACATCCCACTCTTCATTGAATTATAATGAAGATGTTTCATGGCTTTCAGATTTTTTACGGGGTAATCTAAGTTTGCAACTATATTATTTTAATTATCAGTAATGCATTTATTTTTTTTTTTCGATTAATGGTCCAATTGTTTAGTCTATAAAACGTAAAAAAGTTGCGAAAAATTCTTATGTGCTAGAGCTCAGCTACAATTTAAAATTGCTTGTTTTGATCAATACATGGTTGCAAGCCAGGAAAAAAACAATCCTCACATTTAAGAAGCTGAAAACGCTACCCAAGTAATAAGACGAATAAATGATTGATCATCAAAAGCACTGATTGTTTTCTATCAATGGACTACTCGATTAAACAAGTAAACACTTCTTACGCTTTAATCACAATTTTGACTTCTGATACATATAGACAAAAACACAATTAAAATAAAATGAATTTTTTAAAACTAATTATCGGCAGATTAATGCTATAAATGGAAATAATTGTTAATATCAGGTTGCATTAACAAATACCTTTATTACGAGAAATTGCCAGAATACCTGACTTGACATAAACATAAGCTAACTAAATTAAACTAGTGGAGATGGAGCTAATGAAACAAAGTCCTGTGAGTCGGCTAGAGCTGACTTTATTTTCCACAAGTCTGCATTTGCTTATTTTTTTTCCAATTGCTAGATCATATGCTAACGTTACCGAGCTACTGTAACGTGTAACACTAAGCTAGTAGTAATTAACGTTAACTTAAATGACTAACGGGGGAAAAGAAATCACATCTTGGAAGGCTGAATAATATCCAATGGGCTAACAAATGCTAACTTGGCCGCAGAGATATTCCTCCAATTTAATTTATAGAAGCTGACTTTCTTAACATATTGTTCAGTAACGTTAATTAACATGTCAGGCGATTTGTTTGCTTTTCAAATGTGAGCAGCGACTGCTCAAACCAACCACAGAGCACAGGTGCTCATTATTCACACAGCGCCAGGAGGCTAGCTAAGCTATTTAACGCTGCCCATATATACCCGAATCATGCTAGTGTGTTTTGACAAACAAAAAAAATATAATTTGTGGTGTTACATTGATGCGACTTAAGGACGTTAATATTAACATCGGCTACTTAGCAACCCGACGTCCAGATTTATCACCGCAGTGCTCATTAGCTGCCAAACAGCGATGCAACAAAATGTAAACACTCGGGGTGTTCTGTGCTTACCCGTGCAGCTCTGGTGATGTTCAAATCTTTCATCACTTCTTCAAACGCAGCAGTCTCCTCCGCCTGCTTCTGATTATGCAAAGCGATTTTTTCGCTAAATTTGCGAGGATTGTTTGAGGACGCCATCTTTCCCTCTTCTTCTCAATGGAATGTAACGTTACGAACCACACCAGGGCTTTCTGGTGTCGTCATCACGCACGGTCAGCGTGTCTTGACCATTCTGCTTTTTGCTTCAACGATTGCCAGTAACCCAAGTTTTGGGACTGTGCCAGTTTGGCATAAAATTAGATAAGATTCACTTTATTCACAACAAAGGTGATTTTTGTTCTCAAGATACTGTATAAATTGTGAAATAAATATATATTGTGTATACATAGTAAAATAGAGTGGTTCCCTCTCTGATAATGCACCATTTATTAAGTGTTTAGTTGTAGTTAATGGCTCTAGTACTGGTTAATAAGTAATTATTAAGTAATAAATATAGGTTGCAAGGTATTAACAACTCTTGGGTTGCCAAGTTGTGGAAAATCCTCCTCCAGCACGACACTTTGCTAACACTCCACCTTAAGTGGGGAGACCCCTCCAAGTCATAGAGCTTTTTGTTATAAGTCTATAAGTCATTAATAAAGAGCACCATATCTCTCACTTTCTAATGTCAGTTTGTATGCAGTTAAAATGTTAGTATGTCATTAACAGTGGGCAAATAGTTTCTCGATTTGTAATAAGCCATCAGCTAAAGTCACCAATAAATATTAAACCATTAATAAAGGATTATAAAATTAATCCATCAAGTCTCTAGCTTCACATTTTATTACAGTGCAGATGTCCTGCATTATTTTTTCAGAAGCTGAGTGATCAAAAAGTCCATTCAAGGGGAATTGTTAAAAAGACCTTAAAAGCCTGATGCTAGAGGAAGATTTTCTGCAACCTGACAACTCAAAAGTTGTTTTAATAGCTAATAACTGATCAGTAAACAATGAACCACCATATAATTAGTCCATTAAATACTGCTTGTAGACCCCTTATAAATGATGTCTTATCAGAAAGTGATACCAGTAAAGCATATATGGATATTTACTATACTATTTTCTAGTATTTCGGAGAACACACTATTAATCAAGGAAATAATAGGTAATCTAAGATAATGAAAATCATAAATGCAACACCAATGAAAAGAAACACAAATGTACTTATTAGGTAAACCTACAGAGTAATTGTCCCTTTAAGTTTCTATGGGTGTGTGGATGCAAATATTCAACCTCGTATAATGCGAGACAGTGCTTCAATTGGCTTGTTGTCAAAATAAAAAGCACCTCAAGGGCATTTTTAAAAGATGGTGGTTTAATAAAGGATGTACATAAAGCTACACAAATGTCTACATTCCCCTTTAACTACAGTGGTTGCCTTTATATTGCACTTTAACCGTATAATGTGCTTTTATTGGTACAGGGAGAACAACACAAAAACACACTAAGGCAAACAATCCATCAAGTATATTTTTACTTCAGCAGCAAAATCAGATGTCTGATAAAAACTGTGTTGAAAAGTGCTACAATGCAGTAATAAAAAACACATAAGCCAGCACCAGCTACAACTGACAAGTAGTTTTGAATGTGTTCTCCATCAAAATTATGTATTTGTCAGGGTTTGTGCAATAACTCAGATGTTAAATCTTGACTTTAAAAGACAATTATCATTTACAAGGTAGTTGTTACCATGTCACTGTAGCTTTGGGACAAAAGCATGTACCGAATGCAAGACGTAACACTTGTTTAACAAAAAAGAGCAGCACATACTGACATTCCAATGGAGACACAATAATTTATGTAGCTGCCTTAGGAGGTCCACAGTGGTTTGTTATGTTGACCGCATATTTCTGCCTGAATCTGACCAGTGCCTGAGAGTGTGGCACCCGACCCAACAAGCTTATAGTATATAATGTTTGGCATACATGTCCAAACCCGGCACAGAACTGAACATAATTTCTACACTTCTGCCCAAATCTGGCCCATCGGGCTTGGTTCAGGTATCCACACTCTAGTTTACACCCAGGAAACATGTGGCATCAATAAAAAAAAGAAAAAAAGAAAATAAAATTTTAAACGCACTCAATACTAGTGTTCATGTGTGCAATCATTACTGTGCATTGTTATGTGGTTTGTTGATTAGTACATTTGATAAACATGGAAAAACAGCTAGATTATCAATTGACTTGAATGTTTTAATAAAACAAATTTTAAAAAATTGCAACAATACAATCAAAATGTCCAACATTATAAAGGTCAAGTATGTCAATATCTTTTCACAGCAAACTTTAACTCAAGACTTTCATTCAAAAACAAGATTTTGATGAGACATGACCTCTGATAAAATAATAAAATCAAAAGAGCCTATTATTGCTGTCAACTTAAGCCCTTGACAGGTAAAACTAACACTTTCACTGGCCAAGTTATTAATATTTTTGTAAGAAAAGCATTTTAAATTTACAATAGATAATGATATTCTGGAAGAGAACTGATTTCATTCCAGGTCATTCACCAGTGAGCTTATATTTCCAAATATGAAATCACAAAAACTTGGAAACAATACATCTACCAATCTGTTACTGAAGTCAACAGGAAATTATGCTGAACATCATCTTGGTCTTTCTATTGGAATGTATCAAAATGTCTTGGTGGATACCAACTGTCAAAACCTATTATCACCTGTATTGCAAAAGCTTGTTTCTGTATCAGAAAAACATGTCAACAACAAAAAAAACCTTCATTAGACACATCTTTCCCAAAAAAGAATAGACAATAATGTAATGTTGCTTAGTATAGCAGGTTTTCTCACTCACAAACACACACACACACATACAACAGCAGCTTACAGAATGTTCACACCTTGTGTTGGTCAGCAGAAATAGCACATGAAATATAATCTTCACAGTCGCAGGTCAGTCAGTTAGCGTTGTGTAGTGATTTGTGGCAGTATAATTGGTGTACAGGCAATGCCAGCAAAAGATTCTGGGAAATGTAAATCCCTTTCCCACTCATCTGTCTCTGTGTTGTACACCTGCACGATGCTTGTGACATTGTTCAGGTGCCAATTGTAACCTCCAACGACATAGATCTTCCGGTCCAGTAAGCAGCAGCCTGCCTCAGACTGCCCCGCTCTCATGGGACTCACAGTGGTCCACTGGTTGCTCTCTGGAATGTAATACTCGACTGCCAACACATCAAAACAACGGTCCACGTGGTCCATGCGACCGCCCAGAGCATAAACCCGATCCCCGGTGCTGATCATGGCATGCAGCACTCTGGGTTCATTCATGGGAGCTCTGAAGTCCCACTGGTCTGATACTGGATCATAGCAGTGAAGAGTTTTCTTGTCATCCAGAGAGACCCCGTAACCCCCTGAGACATACAGCTTTTGTCCACAGGGAGTCCCTGCATGACCCCAAATCCTGCGTTTCAGTGGTTCCACGTAAGTCCACTCATTCCTCGTTGGGCAGTAACACTCCACAGATGACAGACTGCCAGATCGATTACGCCCTCCAGTGGCATACAACTGTCCATGCAGCATGTTGAGCTGAAACTGGATACGAGCTTCCTGCATGGGTTGGATGCGCAGCCACTGGTTCAAATGTGGGTCATAGCGGAAACAGCTGTCTACTGCACCTTCACCACTGCGGTACTGTAAGTGCTGTCCACCGACAACATACACAAAGTTGTCAAGTACAGCAACACAAGCATGGCTGCACCCCGTCTCCATCTCTGTCAGCTCTTTGAACTGGCGGGAGGTGACGTCAGGGAGACAGTACACCTTGGAGCTCACGGTGCGGTCATTGTCAGTGTAGGGCGTCCCACCAAAGGTGATGAGTGACATGACATCAGAACGAATGAGCGTCCGTGAGGACTGCATCTCATGCTGTCGGAAGGGAAGAATCTGGTAATTGAAGGCCTCAAGAAGATACTGGCGACACAGCACATCCTCCACCATGATGTCCACCTTCTGAACACTGTCCACCAGCTCTGAGGAGCGCATGAGCGGGAAGCGCACGTGGCAGAGCACACTGCTGGCTTGAGCCCGGCGAGACTCTTCATACTGGAGCCACCTGATGGCAGCGTGGAAGAGGTCAATCTCGCTACAGTTCTTGAGTTTGTTACTCTGCAGAAAGAAGATGAGGCGCTCCATGGGAATGTGCAGAAAGTCCTCCTCCTCGGCAATTTGGAGGAAGTGACGAAAGGTGAAGGCATCCACCGATTCCTTGAGGGAAGACAGGCTGAAGGTGGTGGCCATCTGGCCGATGTGCAGGCAGGTCTCCACGCTCATCGCTGACTTGAGGAACTCCTCACAGAGGTCCACGACTGGGACCATCTGAAGAAACACAGCTGCACCCAGGACATCCTGAATACAGTCCAAGTCTAAAGTGACTTCTGCACTGTAGGCAAAATCGATAATGTGTTTCAGCCCACGCGCAGACAAACCCTTCAACTCAATGGTGTCTTGATTAGACTCCCTCATGCCACCGGTAAACATTGCTCTGTAAAACAAGAAGACCATCTCTTTAAAATGCATGGCACTGATGTAAGATTACATGAATTTTCTATGATCTTCTGTGACTTTGTCAGAGCACATGTATTCCTCTCCCCACTAAATTGCTTTAAATATAATTCAGTCATTTGTGAAGTGCACTTTGCTTTAACAGTGCACTCAGTGTAGCATCAGCTAAGTGCCCCCGATATGATTCAGACTGACCTGAAGTAATCACTACAGGCGGCCAGTACTGCTTTGTGGACCTCGAAGCGCTCCTCATTGACAGCCAGCACGACGTCAAGTAGTTGGCCCTGAGCTCGCAAAACAGACAAACCTTGCAGAAGGGTAGCACTGTGGCTTGGGGCCGAGAAAGTACAGCGCAGGGTACTGTTCTTGTTAGCCATACTGGAAGAAAAAAGGCATTGTCACAATTTTTCCATTTAACATATGCTCCTAGAAACTATTATATGCTGGTGAAACAGACGGTATGTTCAATAATGTGTGGATATGTTGTGTCTTTGTTAGACTGCAAATGCACACAGCAACAGACTGGGATGGAAACTTAATCTTATCTGCTACAGCTGGCCAGTGGGAAACACAATCCTTAGTGTACAGTGTCTGCATAGGTGAGAGTGCTGTGTGCATTTGCAGTCTAACAAAGACACAACATATCCACACATTATTGAACATACCGTCTGTTTCACCAGCATATAATAGTTTCTAGGAGCATATGTTAAATGGAAAAATGCACAACTACTTCACTGCTGGCCATAGGAAACAATAGAGTATACAACAAAAGTGAGTACACCCTTAATCATTATCACTATTATATTGAATAACTATAAATCCTGTCAATTTAACACAATTTTATTTGATGCCAATTCATTTATAAAAGAATGTATAACTAATTAAACTATAACAAAGGGTCCATATTTAAAAACCAACAGCAACAAAGGTCAGTAGAGAAATGTTGGGCCAGTGTTCACAGATTCTTCTTCATACCTTCTGTGATGCTACTGTCCTGACCAGGGCAACCTTGTAAAAGACGTTTGTAACCTGACTACAATGGGATTCCCCTGGTTAAGAACAACGCTACTGGTCTAAAAAAAACAAAACCGATTAACAATAATAATAAATAGGTACAGGTAACTGTTAGCTGGTTTCTTTTTGCAGTTAAAGCAACTGGCCTTGAGGCCTGAGCAGCTCCCCGGTGTTTCCTGAAGTCAAGGTGGACGCTCCAGTCCCCTCGGACCAGGTTGCCTTCCCGGAGCCGTGGAGGACTCGTACTAGGTGACACCGAGGAGACAGCCCAACACCGCGGACACACCACAGCTTCACCCTACTTCACTCACCTGTTCTGTAAATGTTTCGAAGCCAAATCGCCACCATCCGACTCCGCCATCTTCTAACACAGAGCAACTCGCATATGGCATTTTCAGAAGCGTTATATGAAGGCCAGCGGCACGGATAGTCTATTCATTATGTTTTGATGGTAAGGAAACAGCCTGCTATTCAGACACAGACTGATGGAACCACCGGTCTGTGCTCTGCGAAACACGGTGATAACCTCTCCTCCTCCACCTACCGCCTGTTTGCTAAACGTCCTCCCCTGCACTGACAGCGCCTGTCCACTAGAAGGCGCCGTAGTTACATGTTCCCAGACCAGTCCAGTGATACAAGTACATGTAATTAGGGTTGTAGCCAACGATTATTTTTAGTGGTGGAAGTACTCATATTCTTTAAGTAAGGAAAGTATTATGTAAAATTACTTTATATACAAGTAAAAGTCCTGCATTCAAAATGGTGTCACAAAAGTATAGTCGTCAAACTATATTTAAAGTATCCAAAGTATGCAGAATAGCACATTTCACATTAATTACTGTATATCATAATATTGGATTATAATTATTGATGCTTTATTGTGTACATCGCATTCAATGCTGCAGCTGGTAAAGGTGGAGCTCATTTTAACTCCCTTATATAACTATATTTCAATCACTGCTGTGTAGCTTGTGATTTTCCTAGCAGGGATCAATAACATCTTATGATTTTACAAGTATTTTATCTGATTCTGAAACGTAACTAGTATTACATTTATCAAATAAATAAAGTAAAAAGTACAATATTTGCCTCTAAAATATAGTTAAGCAGAAGTACAAAGTAGCAAAAAATTTAAATACTCAAGTACAGATACCTCAAAACTGTACTTAAGTAAAATACTTGAGTAAATGTACTTAGTTACTTTCCACCACATATTATTTCATGATTGATTCTCAATTAATTGTTTTGTTTATATGTCAGAAAATAGGAAAACATGCTTAATAAGCTGACAGCCTTCTTTTACGTATTTGACCAACACCACATCTTTGATTTAAAGCATACTAATAAATGTCTATAAAATAATCTCTGCAATCTCAAGTCCATATTTTCCTGAGGATACATGTCCTTATTATCTATACACAACATGGTATCCTTTGATAGTGTTTTAACCACACATCATGTTTATCAGATGTTTATCAGCCTCATTTCTGTGGTCAAGACAGATGATTTTAATCTTGATGTAGTGAGAGATAAAACTTTGACTCATTGACTGTGACACAACAGACTGATTGTCTTGTTGATTTCCCTCTCCTCCAGCAGGCCTTAGCTAAATAATATAGGAACCGAGAAAAGGATCATTTTGTTCTGGTGGGAAACTGAGATGCAGTGTAATGGAAAATACTGTAAGTCTGAACTAATTTAACACGCAAACAAGTCATGTTCTAGTTTGCACAACGTTGAAATACAACAGAAGTGTCTTTGGTTATGACTAAACAATCCTTTCACTTTGCATGAGCTGCGTTTTAGGTCATTTGTGTGTGTGTGTGTGTGTGTGTGTGTGTGTGTGTGTGCGATCACTTCCTGCCGCAACCTCTTCACAGGTTCACAAATGTGCTGCTCTGTCATTACATACACTGCTTCTTTGTTCATACAGTCTCCTAGGTTTCATTTCACACTGACCAACAATGACCTATACCTTTTACAGTAAAGCTGCTGTTTTTATTAGAATATCCCTGTTGTTAAAGAAAAATAACAGAGAAAATGTATTGTTGGATTATCTGATTTGTATTGAAAGTTAATGATGATCACTTTATTTAGCCAAGTATGTTAACACACATGAGGATTTATTCTCCACTATATTTTAAAAAGGGGTTTATTAATAGCATGCATTGATGAAGTCTGACTGGTTAATCCTTCTGTTTTCATATAGCCCTCTCACCTCTTTATGTAAAATGTCACTGACAGTGTACAAAAATACACTAATGTCCAACACAAAACACAACACGTTCTTCATCACAAGATGCTTTTGCAGATACATTATTGTTCAAAAAGATAAAACTACTCAAACAGGAAAGGTACTCATTCGGTAAATGAACAAATATGTTAAGATTTTGTGCAATTTTGTGCTGTGCGGCAGTAAAACCCAAACTTACATATTTTAAGTCATGTCTGTCTTCAAATCAAAGACCAAACCGTTCCTGTAAATCAGCATGGCGATCTCATTCTCTACTGCTTCCAGATCTATTATTTCTTCTTCTCTGGAGCTCTTTGGCACCTCGTCTGTAGAGTCAAGGCTCTCATCACTGCTCCCTCCTGACATACTTGAATCTCCCCTCTCATTTTCCACGTCCTCGGCAGTTCCATCGCCCCACTCCTCTTGGAGGACAGTGGTCCCCTCTGCATCCACTGAGACAGACTTGCCTTCTGGATGCTGCCGAAGCAGCATCAGCTCATGCACCTCCTCTTTCCCCTCCACCATCTGCTGTTGTAGGTCACAGTAAGATTAAAGATTCAAATACTTTCAGATACTTTTCTCTGGTTATCATCTATTCTGTTTATAATACAAATCATTAAAGGAATGTGTCACTGTTTTGCTTTCTTGCTGTGAAATACACTGACTGGCCACTTTAATAGGAACACCTGTACAACTGTATGCACCTCTGACACATAAACATAAAATCTTAACCCTATAAAACCATTTGTATCATATTTGCTACGCGAGTTTCTGAGCAAGAAAAATTGCCAAAAATGCCCCATGTATCAAATGTGATACAAAAAAATAAACAAAATAATATGGCACATTTATTCCTATATGCCTGGGCTGTCTGTCTGCATAAATGGCAAATAAAAATCTTGAATCTTGAATTTTCTTTTGGATTTTGTTAAAAGGTTTAATGAACATCTCAGTTCCAAAAAATTTGAATGTTCTGGTTATTTTTTGATGTGTCAGGCTTTACAGGGTTAAGTATTAAAATGAGGAAATAGTGTTAATGTAGCTGACTAGTCCCCAAAATGTTGATACTGAATGCATAAATACAATCACTTGTTTTCCACTAATGGTGACTACAGCATCATGAAACGTGATCCTTTGGTTCCTTCTCAGTAAAATATTTTTGATCTTTCATATTTGTCTATAAGAACAATGTGTGCAAGACCTTTGTCGGTACCTTTATTGTAGTTGAATCACAAAATTGTTTTTCTTATAGGTCATCAAGAAAGAGGCAACCATTTTTACCTCATCAGTGATGTATTTTTATATTCACCCTGTAAATTTGAGTTTTATCAGCTATTTAGTTATAATAGAAATATAGTGGTGTGTAGTTTCTACAAAAAAAAGAAACTATTGACAGTTGCTTTGACGCAACTGTACCCTCTGCTACTGTATGTCTAAGGAATTGGTTCTGCTGTCTGGTCAAAATCAAGGTTTGTAGTTCTCTCACATTGTCTTTCACTGGGGACTTTCCTCTGTTTCATCTACTTCCTTGGGTAAAAAAAAGTGAGACATCTAGTCATGCCAACTGCCTCCGTTTGTCAGTTTTACTTATTACTTCCACTTCCACTTCCACTCACCCAAAACACATATACATACAACTAATTTTCTTGTAACTTAATTCCCACCATGTGCAAACTCAGGATGATGGGTTGTTGATGCATATTTAGCTTTGTAATTTATCTGCTGTTAAAAGTACTGTGTGCATAATAAACTTCCACATTTTACAATTTCTTAATCTGTGTTAATTGTTGTGTTATCTCCTGGTACAAAAACCCTCTGTGCTGTCTTCCTGTAAAATATTAAAATCATTTTTCTTGGCTTATCCAGACCCTGGGGGCATATTCATTAACTTTTCAGTCAAATGTGATTTGAGGTCATTAGCTAATTCCTCCCATCATGTAAAAACACACTTAGTTTAGCTCATTAGCTTGTGCATCGTAGTAGCTACTGGACTGATATCATGGGTTTGCAGGTGTAGGTTTAGATTCCAGTTAGTAAAAATGTTGTTTATATCATTAAAAGGGCTTATTGGTGATGTCATACCACACTGGGATTTTTGGGGTAGCTGTGGCTCAGGAGGTGGCACGGGTCAATAGTTAAATCCTTGGTTTTTTTCATTCCACATGTTGGGGGAAGACACTGAACCCCAAATGCACAACTGCTACAAGACTGCCACAGAAACATTTTTTAGACTCTGGCATCCTTTAAAATGTTTTTACACCAGGTAACTGAGCTGGATTTGAAGAAAATTGTGTAGATTTTATTATGGCACAAAGGTGACATAAGAAGGAGTTCTTCCCAAGTAAACATTGCCAAAGCTTCCAGAGTTTGTGGTGACAAGAGTGTGTGGAATATTAGCACAACCACTATCAACACTATTGTATGTTTACTGTGGTTATGCACAGAATAATCTGACACTGATAGTCAATGTGCTCTTCTTTGAAAGGCAGCGTGCATTCCTGTAATTTTAGTTTTTGTTATTTAAGTTTTGTTATCCACATTTTTTATGTTTTAACTTTTTTTATTGGAAAGGTAAATGAAGTGAGAGAAGGTCTATTCTACTGTATTGTATATCAGCACAAAGCAGGTATTTGCTAAAAGAGGTTGCAAGCAATCAGCTTTTATTGTGTGTGTGTGTGTTAAAAAAAGATAAAACCCCCAAATTCTCCCCAGGCACTTGTGACTCTAAAGCAAATTCCCATAGTATATACATGAGTAAATGTCCAGCTGTTGGAGTTTCCGAACAGGTAAGAGCTAAACAGTTCACACCCAGGCAAAGAACTCTCCATGTTAGATTTACCTGACTCTCCGGTTGATAGGGCTCGAAATCTAGAATAACAGGTGTTGGCACAGGAGGTAAGATGTTGGTTTTGATTCTGAGTAAACAAAGCAGAAACAGTTAAAGAAAAAAAGGATCCGCTTTGAATAACCAGACTACAAACAGTTAAATCTACTGTAAAAGTTTGGGAAACCCCTGTGTCAACTGTTAAACACGAGGGTAGAATTAAAGATTGTTTATTTGCTTCATTTTTTAGATTTCTTTCTAATAACAACTTACGTCATCAGAATAATGGGAAAGCTGGTGTGATAACAAAAAAGACATTTAGTGCCTTTAAAGTAAGACTATATGATTTTAAAAAACAATCACCTACCTCTTCAAGATAATGGCGCACAATATTGTGATTAAAAAGAACACAATGAGCAGACCCAAACTTAACCAGACTAATTTGGGTGAGAAAAAGGAGACAGGGAAAATAAGTTAGCATTCACATGTGCAAAAACCTCTCTGCTTGTATTTAACTTGATGAAAACCTACAAAAGTATTTCAACATGAGAGTTGATTCTGTTAGTCTGGTACCGTTCACAGGCGTCTCTGGTAGTGTAATGATAGTTACAGTGGCTTCAGGACCTTCTCCCACCCGTGTCACTCCGGCCAGGCTGACGTTGTATTTTGACCCCGGGGTCAGGTTACCCAGGTGGTATTTTGTCAGTGTAGCTGATATATTATGGCAGTCTGATGAAACTAAATCTGAAAAAAAATCCTACAGACAGTCACCCACTGTTGTTGACACAGTAATCAACAACTGATAATCCTGTTACTTGTAAAAAAAATTAAAATAAACAGTTACAGAGGAGAAAAAAGTGATTCCCACACCTTTCGGCTCATCCCCTGGGTTGATTTTCATGCTGCAGAGTCTGTAGTGTGTGAGGAAACCTCTTTGGTTCACCAAGGGTATTGCTCTCCAGGATAAGTTGGCAGAACTGCCTGTTTCGCTAAAAGCAATAAAGTCCTGGGGTTTTTCACATGGTGCTGGTGAAGAAGCACACAATAGGGTAAAATCAACTTTTTTTTTTCTTCTGCAGTATGTGGAGACAAATTTTGCTGTGCTCTATGATTGCCCCTGAGCCTGTACATTTTGCTGCATGGCATGCTGAGAAATCTAACTTAAAGACACTTACCACCCTCCTTTTTATAAAAGAGGCACATTGTAACTGTCTGTGGTTTCCTGGCTTCACATTTGTGCTCAAAGTAAAGGTAGCGAATGTAATCCTTTAACTGTATGTCTGCAGTAGAAACAGAAAGTGTGTCACAACAATAAATGAATGTGATAAAACATACCGTTGAAACAAAAAGATGAACAGCAAATGATGAGTTTGCTGTTGCAATGGAATTTCATCTGGTTGTGATTTGCAGTGTGATCCATTTTACTGTCTTCATCAGGGTGGCAATAAAAATAAAACAATTTTGAAAATAATACATGACCAAAGAGTTTTGGTGGATAATCAATGCCACGCTGTGCAGAATTTAAACTGAATCATCTCTGGTGCATGTTTGTCTTTATCTTCTCCATTGTTCACGTCCTGTGTAAAGCAGAGAGGATGAACGTGTGTAGCTAAGATCGCTTTAAATACAACTTACTCTTTATTTCCTCCCTATGTTTTTCTTCTGTCTTTGCTGTTAAAGTTATCACATTTTCTGGCCTTGACTCTCCATCTTGAAGCTCATACCACTCCTGGCAATTTTTTGTATTTTTCACCAAAGTTTGGTCACAAGCTGCAAGGGAGAAAAGAAATAACAGCCTTTAAGGTCTACCTAAGAATAAATATACATGATATGTGATCCCCCGTCCCTCTTCCGCACACACACTCTGGCCTACTTTTTAAATCTGCAGGAGGCTTGGCCGGTACTTGTATGATTGCTGGACGAGAATAGCCAGCTGCGTTTCTGGCAATAACAGAGATGTTAACAGCAGAGTACGACACATACATGTCAGCAGTATGTTTAGTCACGTTGTGCAGATGCTTCTTCACACAAGGACATCCATGAGAGGACTGCGTGTCATTTAGGATGTAAGTAACTCCTCCGATTGCTGCTGCATGAGGCATTGGCTGAAGAGCAGAAAAGAACTCAGTTCAGAAGGAGAACTGAACCAACTGAACAAGTAAAAGTTAATATCTATGAGTGGTACAGCCCAGTCTGGGGGCAACAGTTAACTCAGTGAAATGAAAAGTCCAAAGGAGAAACACAGAATGGTAGAAACTGGCTTACCTTCCATGTTAGCGTCACCTTTCGAGTGCCATTTAAATGTGTTGTTGTCATGTTGACTTCAGGTTCATGTTCAATCTCTACAGTAAAAACGCACAATATTAGTGAAAAGACCAATTAAGACAAATGAATGAATGAAGTCTAATTAAACTTATACCTCAATACATTTCAAGGAATTAAAACAAAAATAATTTTAGTTGTGTAAGTGGGAGTTGTTGGGACACATTTTTAGGATATATATTTTAACTAAGCCACTGAGTGTGGCTTTATGATATCCTTTATAATATCCATTTTGTGTCAAATGATGTAAATCATAAGAGATAAATTATTAAAAATCAAAATGGATTCAATATACACAGTGCAATATACCCTGTAAGTTCATTTGTTTATATAGAGTACTGTAAGTAACATATGAGTTCACCTGTGGGAACCATCACAACTGGAGACCAATTGCTCCACAGTGAGTTTAGGGCCTGAGTGGACCGATGTCTGATCCGGACATGGTAGGGTGTATGCTTCAAGAGATTCACAACAGTGACCTGGTCTGTGTAGATAAAAATGAAAATAGTGACATTTTGCTCACATTTTGAGTTTTGGTCATTTTATATAAGTCCTTGTATATAAATGACAAAAATGGTTGCTCATCAGTGTTTTCCAAAAAGATTCACATGACAGTTACAAAGCGACACATATTGATGTGTTCTGACAGTGCTGGGTGGCATTAGTTAGTAATGTGGCACAGTAAAGTAACTAGGTTTTTTCAGTAATGAACGGTGAATGCATCACAATTTGTAATAAAGTACTGATCTCAGTAATGCTCTGTTAGTTTGATATCTGGGGGTCAGCTAGTTGCTGTCTTACTGGGAGTGTGAGGGAGGAGGTCGGGACCTGTGGAGAGCAGGGGGCAGTCACAGAGGCTAAGCTAGCTGCTGGATGGTCATTATATCCTTCCAGATTGTAGTGCTGCCTTCTAGTTAAACCACAATGTCCTGTTTTCTGTTTCCACACATTTAATACAAAGAATAAATGTGGATACAGAGGCTCTGCAATTAAAGGCAACTTCAACAGGACTGACAGCTGAAAGTAGAGTAACAAATGATGTAACATTACATGCTAATGAGTAAACTGTAGCCTAGTGTAATTACCTTTTTCACTAAGTCATGTCTAGTGAGTAACTGTTTACAGTTTTCAAATAACTTGCCCAACACTCGTGATTAACCTCAATGTTACGTGTTAAGTGTAGGGCTAATAACTCCCAAATCACAACAAGAGGTGTTTTTTAATTCTTCCTATTCAGCTGACAATGCATGAATACAGCATTGCTGCTGTAGCCTATGGTAGCTAGTTAGCCACATGTGCTAACGTTTGCAACTTGCTGTAGGTTAACAGATAAGCAGCATTTCTCATAAATGTTCTCTTGTATTTTTGGTTTTAGAAAGAAAAAACATCTTCCAGACTCTGCAAGTGGAATATCTCTCTTACTAGAGCCTAATACACAATGCTTCAAAAAAAAAGAAAGAAAGAAATTGAAGCAATCTACTTTTTACAAAAGGAGTTTAGCATACATTCAGTGGACTAAAACAGACAAAACCAGCAGCATGGTCCTGTCTCAGAAGATCCAAAAGAAGAACAAAATTAGACCCTCAGTCAAAAGCTGAATTACCATTGAACTGAATGGGAATGTGTGTCCAAATCTTTGGCTGGTAGTGTATATCAGCCACAGAAAACATGAAATAATCATGAACAGACATTTCATTCAAAAGATGTTGATTACAGTGAAATACAATAACATGAGAGTACTTACACACTAACGTCTTATAGGTGGTGTAGCGGTAGGTGGCATTTGTTAATATCTGTAACAGCAATGCAGATATAAGTTTAAAATGGTTATTGGAAGCTGTAAAGGTTTATCTCAGATACAACAAATTTGTTAACAAAACACAAACATTCCTTACTCTTCCCCATGATTCTGTGGGGCGTTCATCTGGTCGAAACCAGACCTCAGCTGCAGCTGGATGCTTCTCTGCAGCGTTCCAGATTAAGCTGAGGTTGTTCGTTGACCAGGATACTGAAATATTTTGTGGCACTTCATATTTAACTGTTGAAAAGAAGCAAAATTTTGTGTGTAATGTTTTTTTTTAATTATTTCATCAGCTTATTATAGGCTACATTTGTACTGAATCTAGATTAAAAACCTAAAGTCAGACTGTTCTTTATTAACTTAGTGTAATTGGCAAATGTTGGGGAAATCCTTATATTTGTTCGTAGTAATGAGCATGTTTTTGCAGGGAAATGTAGACATAGGAAATACAGTTTATTATCTCTGTTGAAACTAGATGGGGTCAGGTTTCTACAATCTGCTGCCTCACTCTGTCTCTGGCTTGCACTGACTCCCTTGCACTCCCATGAAAAAAACTGGCCATCTGGCTTCAAATGTTAGTGTGTGTGAAGATTTGGCTCTTTGTTGAACTCTGATCCCTCAATGCATGTGTTTTAGACCAATGTCCTCTCAGGTGAGATACTTTATACCTATCCTCACTTATTCTTTTTTCATAATAACATTATAAGACACATTATTGGAGTGAGTTCATTTATTCTTTCTCACTTGCACTGAAGGAGTGGATAATAATAATTTCCATCACAGAAAAAAGCATCTTGTACCTGTGTGCTGAAGTACCACTGTCCTTATGGGTGATGTGCAGCTGGAGCTTCCTTCATGAGCTTCCACCGAAATGTTAACTGGCCTTGATTTGATCAGCTCCTCCTCAGTAATTTCCAACCAGGTCTTTTTAATGCCTCTGAATTTTTTTTTACTATGGAAACATCTCAAAAGACATTAGACTGTGTATAGGAATTTGGGAGACAACCACAAAAGAAGTGATGGGTGCCATTTCCACTATGTCTAGTATTTGTATTTATTTATTTTTTACAGCTATACTCATTCTCAAAATACAAAAGTATGAAAGTCACAATAGACACGTTATTAGCTTAGTATATGTCACCATTTTAAAATACTGCAGCTCAAACAGTTTAAAAATACCCACTCAATGTACAGATCAAATGTGACATCACTCTCAGTCGTGTTCATGCTCCATTCACACATGTATTCAGTCGCGGCAACATTTTTCCTGAAGCACTGAGGACTTGAAGGAGCTTCACATGCTGACCCTTTAAAGAAAAACATATCAAAATGATCTCATTTATGAATTTCTTTGAGCCTTTATTTTACTGGGTTACTCCAAAAATAAACAAGGACTGTCATGATTCGGTTCCGCTGTTTCCGGTCAGGCTTTTATTTTCACATCACTTCCTGTTTTGTTTCACCTCAGTTTTGGCCCTTTTATTTAATCATCATTAGTTCACCTGTTCCTTATTGTTTGCACCAGTTTTTTGTTTCCTTTTAGGCAGCGTCCTCCCACAGGACGCTGCGAGATTGTTCTAGACCTCAGCTCTGACTTTCCAGCATTCTTATCGTGCCTAATTCTCCGTGACTGACCTCCGATGCTGTTTTGTTTGACTACCGTTTTTTGCCTGTGCCCTTCTAGTTCTGATTGTCTGCAGTATACCGACCTCTGAGCTTTCCCCTGACTACCCGAATCTGGATCTCCTGGCTATTCCTGTCTACCGGCGCCGACCCTGGATTGTTTATTGACCTGATTTAGCTTCTAGGACTTTGTATCGTTTACCTGGTTGTTCCTAGTAAATTATCTTCTGTTATATCGTTCGTCTGGTCTTATAATTGAGTCCACCACACAACACCGTTTGTCGTCCTTACACGGCAAACCTGACAAAGGACCTCTTCGTTAGAAATTAAAGCAAAATTACAATCAAGAAAGGCTGCAGCTGTCATTTTCTTATTTGATTTAACATGTTTTAAATTGTTTATTCTATTTTAAATTGCACTTTTTTTTCATTTTCTCATTTTACTCTGAAGCACTTTGTAAGGGACCCTAGATCATATTGATCTTGCCATTCTGATGAGGTTATAGGCCTAAAGTTCTGTCTAAATAAACTGAACCAAGCTTCAAATTGAGAACAATTTTGTTCTATTTGTAAAGAGGTTATACCTGTAAAACATCAGACTATAAGCACCGGCACTTTAGTAACACAGTGCAGATACTATCTGTTAGTGGAAACCACATGATGCTGATAAGCTAACCAACATTTTAAGCCTTGTTACTTTCACCTGTCTGATTAGGATTGTGTTTTGATATGACTGGACAATTATTAAAAGCACATCAATGCTAGCCTATAAGTAGGTAAAGCAAAAAAAAGTAGTTTTCACATTCATTTACTGTACCTGTGCTGAGCGTTGTAAGGAACAGAAACATAACATATCCATAAAGTGAAATACAGCATTTCAAAGTTTCCATGAGGTATAGTGTCTAGAAAGATGATCAGTTGTCAGCGGGTAAGAGTCCCTGTAGTCAACCTGCCTTCGTGTAACTCAGCTGGCTTTCTCAGAAATGTCACAGATGTTTCAAGTCTCAAAGGTTATGAGTTGCAGCAAACCACAGTGTCAGGGGTGGGGGATGCTGTGTGCAGCACGCTGGCAGATAGACACAACAGCCATTCTGAAAGTAACAACTCTTTGAACACATTTTGTTGATTT
>NW_018128000.1:1095883-1096981 GCF_001952655.1 Monopterus albus
GCCCTACAACAGATTTTTTTCTTGTCAGGCCCCCCTTCAAAAACTAGAGATAGGTAACTCTGGAATCTGCAACAGAGTACTGACACCAACAGCTCTTTAGCGTTTCTATGTCAACCACTAAGTGAGCTGCATGCATCAGATATTACGGTATTATCAATCATGGGATTTGGAGGAGGAGGAGGGGATAGTAGAACTTGCAGTGAACCCAGCACTTAAACTTCAGAATTTGATTATGTGTTTATTTATTCATGGCAATTTTCTGATTTGGTCAGAAGATTTAAATCTTCAACTATATATGGTCAGTTATTCCTAAAATAGTTGGGCACTGTAGTTTTAGCAAATGTTACTCAAACAGGAGGAAACTGTGAATCTGTTGGAGGCTATTTTCAGCACCTTTGTTGCTCTAGTGAGTATTTGTAGCTGCATGTGTTGAATCAGCTCAAAATAAACTACAGTGCCTGCAGTATGTACTTTATACAATAAAATGTAAATGTAATGTAAATACTCACAGTCCCCTACAAATCAGGATGTGAAAATTGTTCACCAAATAAAAGCTACACCCTTCCAGCTTGTGCTGTGGTCCAGGACACTATCATTCTCCCATAACTCCTCTTCGTCTTACATCCTCATTCATTTCCCCATTTCCCATTTGTATAACTTGCAGTTTCATAGTAAATCCCTTGCACTTTTGTTCTGAGAAGGTGACCTTTGTTCACATGAATAAGAAGACACATTATACATTCGAAAATATAAAATGTTTTTACAGTGTCACTACTGAAGCCTAGATTTATTTGAATACACTCAAGTACTTTAATGGACATCTGGTATCCATATCAGCTATGGTCAGATGTGGATTTTTTAAACTTGGATCCTTTATTAAAGTTTTTATTTTAAAAAACATTTATTTGTTTTCTAAAACATGTGTCCACACTTAAAATCTCTGATCGTGAAATGTCAAATACATTAGTGAGTTAATTAACCAAATCCATCAATTTGCCCCCGCTTATCCGGGACCAGGTCGTGGGGGCAGCAGTTTAAGCAAAGATGCCCAGACTTCCCTCTCTCTCCAGACACTTCCTCCAGCTCCTCCGGGGGAAT
>NW_018128000.1:1097291-1097864 GCF_001952655.1 Monopterus albus
CGGGCCCGCCGAGACACATAGTCCCTCCAACCAAATCTCTGTTGTCATTATGTAGTAGGCTTACCTATGGTCTAGCATTATGTTTGCTATCCAGTGGGATGGTGTGTGCAGCAGGTACCTTTAGATTCAGCCATTTCAGTAAATACACAGTAGTAAATAGATTTAAATGACAATATGTTTTCTCACTTTTTAAATATTTCTATGGTTGAGTTTGTCACATGTTGTAACTCAGCTTGTCCAACAGATGGCAGAATAGAGCAGTGTTTGAGACCAGGAATCTAATTTACAGTGTCTAGGAATTATAAAGCTTGTCAATTGTCTCATAATCAGCAAGAACAGTATCCTGTAACTATATATTAAGTTTCTATTGGACATCAAATCAAATCAAATTTTATTTGTATAGCGCCAAATCACAACAAAAGTCATCTCAGGACACTTTACAAAGTAAGGTCTAGACCTTACTGTTATCAATATTATTACATAGGGAAAACCCAACAAATCCCCCTTGAGCAAGCACTTGGCGACAGTGGGGAGGAAAAACTCCCTTTAACGGAAGAAACCTCCGACAGACCC
>NW_018128000.1:1101219-1125502 GCF_001952655.1 Monopterus albus
GTGAGACTTTCAAATGAGTTATAACTATGTTTAGGTCTAGGGTTGGTTAATAGGCTTGAGTCAAAGATTGCTGCCACACCACCATCTCGGCCTGTGTTTTGAGGGATGTGACAGTTACTGTGCCTAGGTGGAGTGGATTCATTTAGGCTGACATATTCCTCCTGCCTTAACCATGTTTCAGTAAGACACAATAAGTCAATGTGATGTTCACTTATCAAATCATTCACTAACAGAGATTTAGATGTGAGAGATCTGATATTTAATAGTCCACATTTGATTGTCTTATTACTTTCCTCTATAAGAGGAGTCATCTTAATTTTAATTAGGTTCTTATGAATAACTCCTCTGGAGTTGATTCTTGATTTATATAATTTAGGTGGGCGGGGGGCAGACACAGTCTCTATGGGGTACTGGGAGCGTTGGGTGGGTAGCAGCTGCGAGGAGACAGCAGAGAGGCGTGTAAGACTGCGACCCTGCATCCTGGACTCAACTCTGGGTTGTCATAATTTAGGTTGTAAAACAAACTCGTCCAGATTTCTAGATAAGAGAGCCGCACCACCCAAAGTGGGATGGATGCCGTCTCTACTAATCAGACCAGGTTTTCCCCAAAATGTTTTCCAGTTATCTATGAAGCCCACGTGAAAACAACATGACATATATAAAGTCAGCACTTTGATGTAGATGTCTAAATCTCTTGTGTGCTTTTAAAAATCCATAATGCCAAAAATATACTGTTTTTCTGCTTTCATAGTATTTCCTTTGCTGTTGAACACAGTCAAAATATATAATTCATCCCACTTAATCCATGTTTTCATGATCTCTATCAATCTGTCATTCTTAAAAAAATAGCTATAATCCCTAATTTACATTTTTAACAACCTGTTTTTTACACAAATTTTTCCCCTTTCTTATACAACATGCCTGTGTCTGTCTTCAGGTTTGCAAGAAGAAAATGCAAACTCTCTACCCGCGGAGCCACATGAGGCTGGAATGAAAAGATGCAGGATTCTAGGTAAATTAAATACTGTATTAAATACTGTACATTTTCTATCAGAACCGTGACTCACCGCCACCAGAGGGCAGCCTCTGCTGCACTTTGGCTCAAAGGAGAGAAGGTTGTGATTGACTTCTGAGTTTTGAGCTCAGAGTTCAGCAAATTACAACCTTCTCCATTCAGATATTTATTGCATGAACATATTTATACACCATAAAATATTTATGAAATATTTTTATATTTTGAGTGCAGCTCAAATGGCATTCCAATTTTAGAAACAATACTTTTGCTCTCTATCAGGAAAGAGTAGTTATGTAGAAGTACAGAGACTAACCAATAACTAATGGGACGTGTCTATATATTGGGACTATACAAAAAAAGAAAAAATGTCTGTTGCAGTTTAAATTCTCCCCTGTAGAGATTTCACATCTTACTTTAAACTCTTTGGTGCTGAAGGTTATTACTCCAGCAGTGTCTGTGTTTGTGTGTCCACTGTGTTAGAGTCTGAGGGTTTGTAAGCAGACAGGCTGTTTCTAGGATGCATTTAATTCACATTTAAAGCTGCAATGGCATGTAGAGGGCATCATAATTGGTGCTTGATCCTCCAGTGGACTAACCTCCATCATAGCCAGGCAGAAAGAACAAAGTATCTGGGGAAGGACAGTAAAAGTAGAGAGCAGCAGCATTAAATAGCCATCAGCCTGCTAGATTGTGGTTGTTCTACAGGATGATGGAGGAGTTGGTCTGAGGCAGCAGGACTGTTTGAGATCCAGTTAAGTAAACGTTAACCTAATAGAGCTTCCATTTTGTTTTCACTTTTAACATTCATTTTCTCCTATATAAAAGCTGATGGCGTGGGCTGCAATTCAGAGGTATGAAACTAGATTAAAAATGGTTAACGCCACTGCAACACTTTCACCGGAAAATGCAAATACAAAAGGGAAACGTATCTGTACGTCAACACGAGTAAAAGGCAGGAGAAACATTTTGATTGCGTTGTAAATACTACTAATGCAATGGGGAATTTACCCCCTTCTGTGGACGCATAGCCTTTGTACATTAGCAGAGAGAAAACCTGAGGTGAAACTAAAGTTGGACAAACCTTTAAACTGCAGATGTGATTAATAGCAATGTAACCTGCTGCTTGGTATTGCATTAGTTACTGGAATATAGCCATCACTGATGATATTAGTTCCACTTCACTTCCTCTGAAGAGGTTTCTATTAATAAGTTTCATGTAGTAGTCACAAAGGAACAAGAATGGTCTGATGCTTGTAACTCTGGCACAATTTGGGTTAGCAAGATTTATTCAGATAAAAAAGCAGTGAGCACAAACTGGATGGACTCTTGACAGGAAAAACATGTAGATTCACAGTCAGTACAGCAGGACAAATATGAAGCGTTAATTACAGCAGTAATTAATGAGACATGAATGAAAAAAGCTGCAGTTCATGTTACTGATAATGTTAGTCAATAAAATTCTATTTGGCTTTTTGGTTAATTGTAGGCTATGTGATAAGAAGAATACATAACGAATTTTATTTTCCAAAGGGTGTCATAACAGAAAATGATAGACAAATATAAATGTGTTATTTATTTATTTATTTATTATTACATATTTTGAAGTAGCTGTGCTTCTGGAAATACACTGCAGTTTACTGCAGTTTGTGTCCCAGTTACTATTGACATTACTGTGATGGATTACTTCCACACATCAAGTGTTCATGTGAGCAATATATGAAGTGAAAATAAGAACATTTAGTAACAATCAGGGGAAAGCTGGCTCTGACCAAGCTACATATGTTTCCCTTGTTGACTGTTGAAACCTTTCCATTTTTAGATTCGGTGCAGCACTTGCTGCTCTTTCTGCTGATGTCAAGTGGAAAACAGGACATCAGCGTTAACCTCACACCTACAGCACTGCTGTTATCTGATTATTAGGGTTATGCATACATAGGGGTCATTTAAATAACACTCAGGTTTCAACCCAGAATGTGTTTTTGTCTTAACGTTAACGTTAATGTCTTACTATTAATATATCTTACATCTATAGTAGTAATAGTAATTGTAATAGTAATAGTAATAGTGTGATGAATGTAACAATGACTTACAGTATATGATAATATAGGAGTAATAATAACAATGATAATATTATATTGTTGCTTTGGAGTTTAATATTGGATACTTTCACCTCTGCATGCCTCAAAAAATTCTTAGTAGATGTTACTTTCTTTAAAGGGGTTACAGCTAAGAACATACTTGGAAAATGCTGCAGTGGACACATGGACAAATTACCAAATGGACCTACTGGGCATAAATCCAGAGGGCCCACTGGCCAGAACATCTACATGAAGTGGTTAGTAATATTTCTTTTTTGTGTGGAGATTCCACCGTGCACAAGAAGAACTGATGCTTTATCCCGATAATAGTATCCAGTAAATGTGAAAGTAGGATTGCTCTCAATAGGAAAAACTTACTTTATTCTGTGAGAAGACAAAATCATTTTAATGTTTTTGGACACTGATGAAGGCCAGATGGCTGAAAACATTTTGTCTTCTTGCAGAATAAAATAAATTCTTACCACTGAATATTTCTTGTTTGAAAATCATAGAGCTCAATTAAAGACACACAATAACCAAAATCAGATGCAAAACAAAGGGGGAAATAATCACAAACAGAATAAATAACTGCAAGGAGACTAAACATCTACAAAGGGATGTGAACCTACCACAAAGTGAAAAAAAAACATCTACAAAGAGACACGACTGTTCTACTGTAACAAATAGGTCCATTTGTCACTTATGCCAGCATTTTATTACAACCAACAGTTAGTTATGTGTTATTGTTACGTGACCTCTAGCAATTGTAATAATTATGACACGAGCGAGGGAGGAAGATAATTGTTGTAGTGCACAGCACGACAAAGTCCACATTAGGAGCCAGTTGGGATGGCGGTGGGTGAAGTCTTCACTATACTGATCAACAATTTGATACATAAAAATCATTTATGGAACGGCAAAGTGCACGCTTCAGTGGAGGTGTGCCAGATACAGCATAGTGCAGGTGAACAGGTTTTAGTATTAGTATCTTATGCCAAATTATTATGGCCTATTACAAAAGAGGAATAGAAAAGAAAAAAAAGTCATCGTCCAAGTTTCCAACACCTGAGTCTGAATGTAGTCAGTGTTCAAGTCCGAGTCCAGGTCTGCATCATTAATGCTCAAGTTGAAGTTGAGTCACCAGCCCTGAAAACTGGGCCTGGAGCCTGACTTGAGTCCAAGTCTTGGATTCGAGAACTACAGCACTGACAGGTGCACAAATTCTTGCATCAAGTTTGATTTATAAATCTTAATTATTTACAAGGGAAGTGGCGTGTGCATGTTTTAAGTCTGATTTTGTGCGTATGCAGTGGTTATAAATGAGCCCCAGGGGATTGTAAAAGGTGGAAATATGCTGAGGACTGCTGCAAGATAGAATGGTGGAGAACACAACAAATGGTGCATAGTGTCAGGAACTGATTGTCTCTTGTTTGTGCTCATTGCAAGAGAACCACATACTGTATATTTCAGCCTTCCTGTTAATGCAGTAGACCTGCAATTTGGAGACTTTTAGGGTTAGAAAACACATTATGTTTAAATAAAATATTAACATTGACATATATAGTGACATCTTACTGTTAATAAAAGTTGGATATTGTCATCACATGAATTGTTTGTCTTTGTCTCCAGTCATCATTTAAATGTTGCTACTGTAGGTTAGAAGATGCAACCGCCCAGCAGCGCAGTTATGAAAAAGTGAGGTTTGGTTTGTTTATGAGAAACCTCGCTACAATAGGGGTGGGTGTTATGGTGTGCAAAGTGCAAACACATTATTTGCTTGTGACATTGCAACAGGTACCAAACAGCAGCAAACATTCACACAAACAAAAAATAGTGAAGTCCATCTTTACCCTAAAAAGGTGGGAGGCAGCAACAGCTCACTTGAGTGATACATCACATCATTCACATCCGACTTGACGCCTTCCCTCCTACACATGCTGATAACATCAAATTTTCAGTGTGATGTGGAAACCTGAAACTTCTGTGCACATAAATGGTTGTTTCAGTTAAGTAGGAGATATTGTGTTGGAAAAGCCTTATCAGACAAAAGTGATTATTGGAACATATGGCACAGGAGCAGTTGTGATTTTTTCCCAAGCCACACCACTGTCACTATTCTGACAGTAAAACCTCTCTCATTCTCCTGTCCTGAGTCACTCAATAAACATTCTCTAAACCTTCTCTAAGAGCTTGGTCCTTGCTAGTGAACCAACCATACTATCTGATTTTTCAAAGGGGTTGCATTACTGTCTTCCTCTATGGGAACTCTTTACGATCAAGGCCAGATCAGGGCAAAATGAGCTGCACCTTTAATTCAGAGCATCCAGCAGACTGACAGCTTTATTGTGTTTTGCCTTGAGCTGCAGAAACACTGCAGTATTTCTACCTGGTACATATATGCTCTGTGTCATTTTGGTTATGGCAGTTAGATTAAATAGAAATGTGTTGAGCAATATGCATCAGATAAACATAATATGAAGATAATAAACAATCTTTTCAGTTTATACTGCGCATCAGTTGTATATTTTACCAAAATATTTTACACTGAATACAGCCACCACACACTGAAAGTCTGGGGCCTTGATAATCCAACTGTGTGTGTAATTTCTTGTGTAATGTGGCCTTATTGCTGATCATATAAAATGCCGAATTGAATATTTTCTATAGTCATCAGACAGTGGAAACAAAACAAGAAAATTGATTCCTTTTCAGGGGACGAAAAACTCTCATATATGTGTCTGGGCCATGACAGAAAATGTCTGGCCACTCATTTAATCAGCACGATTCTTTTTCCTTATGTAGGCTGCTTCATCCACTTTTACCATGAAATGAAACTGACTGACTTTTTCACCAGTATAGGTTGATACCTTTGTAAAAAAAAAGAACAGATCAACTCATGCAAGTGACCATAAGCCACACTGCATCAAGGTCTTCAGCCTTTTTTGGGGACTCTAAGCAAAATTAAAAATTATTATTATACAGCCTTTGCAGTATACAAATATAGTTGTCACTGTGTTATATGCTGAGCTAGCATCTACACCTGGCACCCTGCATAGAGCATCAGAGAGCTAACACCACATAGGCTACACCGAAAACAAATGTTGGGGTCATAGTGTAAGTGAGTTACCTGAGCCAGACTCACAGAAGCACAAAAATTAGCTGTGTGACCCTTTAAGTGTGGTGGTTCAGTGCTGCATGATGAAGGCTTTGTAAGATGTGTTAGCGATACATAAAACCTGGGGTCTTTCACTAAAATCTACTACATGAAAAAATAAAGAAGAACAGGAATCACACATGACAAAGGCAGAAGTGAAATCAGCAGCAGGCTATTTTATGTATGACATGAGTGATGAGTTACACCCTGAACATACAGCTGTGTTTAACTTTTTTTATAATAAGTGAAATGTACAGTGCATTTTATGTCATTGCTTGTACTGCCTCAAATAGGCACCACTGTCAACAAGACAAAAAGCCTTTTCTGTTACTTACAGTACATGAGACATAGATTCTAGACAGGGATGAACAAAATACATTATTTACACTGCAAAGAATAAAATGTATTATTTTGACATTCACTAAAACAACTTGTGCATTTCAGGAAGAACCATTCAGTAGTATGTGAAATGATACCACCTAGCTATACAAGAAACCTGGTACCTTGGTTGATTTCAGAATTTACTTTTACTGTTTTACCAATGAGATTTTCAGAGCACAGAAGATTTCTTCAGCCCGCAAGTCACTGTGGTCACCTATTTTAAAAACCACTGACTTTACTGGTTATTTTCCTTCCTGAGTAGCAAGCAACATCCAGGATGAATGATCAGCCTGCTTGTTTGCTATTAACACTTAGCTTGTGTGGGTTTAACTCCACATAATATGTTTTAATACATACTGTAACAACACATGGTAATTATAACTAGTGATACTTTGTCTGCAAAATTTATCAAAACATCAGTAAGCACCCCTCAAAAGAGAACTTTAGAAGCCATGCAGTGGAAAATGGCTATGAGATAGTGTCAGATAGTTGTTGCGTGTGTAAACTGGTGTGATTGTTTCAAACTGTCAGTGAATAAAATTAATACCTATGTGACCTGTGAATGTACAGCACTGTTGACCTGGTAACAGATCATCTACAAATGGAGTTTCATCATTTTCCTGTTTCATCTCACTCATGGTCCTTATTTTTGTATATTTAAACAGTGATAAAAATTAAGGAAAGGTGATGAGGCAGAACTGTAACAAACGCAATGATGATTTCAAACCAAAGGCAGCAGGTAAACATGCTACACCTCCACACGCCAAAGATAGCATTATTAATAAACAAGTCATAGATATAACTACAGCAAAGGTCACCACCGTTGTCCAAATAAAAAAAAAATGACATCCTTCCACATCCTCATAGGGGTCGTTATAAATTTAGAATCAGTGCTAACTACGCATAGTTGTGCTTTACTGTGGTTTTAAGAAAAAGGCTTGGGATATTCAAGTGTTTTTGTTATCAATAAATGCCAATAAAGTCCATCTCTCGGTACATTTTTGTAATTACACCCTGCCTGCGACACTCAACTCAGATCATATTTGATAACAAAAAAATGAAGAAATACATGGTTTTATTTTAACAAAAGGCCCAGTAATTTTCCTAAACACCTTTGTTTTTAGCAAATGTTACTCAAACAGGAATAAACAGTGCATGATTAGGGACTATTTTCAGTGGGGTATCAATATACATTAGGTGCTGAGAGAATATTTAAAGCATCAGGAAGGTGTAGGTGGCATTGTCTCAAAATCAGACCCATTAAGATACAAGAGTTGTGGCACTGAGAGATCAAAAGTGGCAGCAAGTCACGGGCCTCGTGTAGCTTCAAATAGTTCCAAACTGTCAATTTCAATTAAGAGCAGTTGTTTTCTGTAGGGAACAGTGGGCTTTATCAGCAGTTATTATTTTTAATGACCTGTACAGTCTTGCAAACTAATTCTGTGTTCTAGATCGTTCAGCTAATCTAACTAATTAGCTAGGTACCTAATTATTAAAGTGGCCCAAGATTGTAAAATGTCTTTTGACACATGTCACTATCTTAAAATGTCACAAGTATAATTATTGCTAATGATTTCAACTTCCTATTTAGAAGATAGCGGTCAAGTCATTATGTGTGTTGGCTTGTGGTTTGCCACAGGAACTCTCTCAATCTCACGACCACCAGAATCAAACTGACACCTACATAGTTACAACCAATGCAGAGCATTGATTCTGACATCAAATCTTAAGTTTTGTTCCCCCTGAAAACTCCTTTGTATGTAATTTATAGCAAGTCATATACAGGTTGGGAGAGTTCAGAATTGCATTACAAAAACATATGGGAAACCTATTTTAGGTTATATATACAGTATACAAGTCACCTTGCAAACCTTTACTCAAATCAAGCAACCCCAGCAGGTTTTCATTCAGTTTTGCGTCAGTCTCTTTTCTGAGAGGTAGCTGACAGCAGCATATTCTGTATCATTTGGATTAATATCCAACACTACTGGGGGTCTTCTGGGGAAGTCCAGGACGCTGTAGACCAGTGAGGGTGGAGGCATATCCTCAAATGTTTCCTGCAAAGACATTTAGTCAAGCTGAGCATTAGGGCCTATTGACTTCTGCCTCTTTAAAAGTGAAAGGTGATGACAGCATTCTCACCTGTACTGTTGGATTAGAGTTTTGCTGTGGTTGGTGTTGTTCATCTGTATAAGAAGGGAAACAGGTGAGATATTAAGTCAGTCACACCACATAATCACTTTAAGATGTAAGATATTGCTCTTTGGGCAATTTTAAAGCTACCCAGGAGTACTTCAAAGGCAGTAAAAGGTAGTAAACTTTGCTCAACAACAGCTGTGACATTAAATGTGATGAATACACTAATGCATCAATAATAATAATCCAATAATACGATATACAATAATGTGCAATGTACTATTGTGTATAATGAGCACTTTCACTTTGGGTACTTTAAGTATTTTTCATGCTAATACTTGTGTACTTTCACTTACTGTAAGTAAAGTTTTTGCTTGCGCTGTATGTAAAGCACCTTGGGTTGCTATTAGGCTAGAAAAGAATGCTATACAAATAAAGCTGAGTCAAGTTGAGTTGAGCTGAGTATGTAACATTTTGAATGTTACTTAAGTAAATAATGAGTACTTCTTCCACCACTGTGGGGCTCATGTATATTGTAGTATTTAGACCTTCTGTCAAAATGACTGACAAAACAAAATGAAAAAGGAAATGTCTATGGGACTGCAAAATGAGGAAAACACTTAAGAGACCAGCAACACTTAACTTCCAATAAAACCACAAATTGTTTTTTTTTTTTTTGTTTGTTTTCATTTATGTTTTTGTATGAATTACACAAGCAAATTATAAGTTGTTCATTGGTGAGTTTTAGAGGTGCTGGTATGCAAAAGTTTGAACTTCGGACAGAGCAAGGCCAGTTTCTTCCTGCTTCAGTCTTTATGCTAAGCTAGGCTAATCACCTCCTCCTTCCAGATGTTTTCTTAATGAATGATGATTGTGAGAAGGGTATTCAACTTTATATCTAACAGCTGTCAATTTTGTGTTGAATTATAGTGAGGATTAGCAAATTAAGCCTGTTTAAGTGGTCAAAATCAAGTTTTATTGAAGTGAAATGTATTAATTCTATTATAGTTAGTAAGTTTGATGTCATTAATTTTCTGTTACTTTCATACACAAACACAACACTTGTACAAGCTTATAAAGAGTAAGTGATGTTCTAATCATCTGTGAATCATGTGTAAACAAGCTACATGATTCAGAAAAGCACAGGTTATCTCCACCATTTCTGAGTTTGCTGAATGCCCTGTTTGAGCTGCACTGTCTGTGGACAACAGTTGGACCAGGTTAGCGTGATATGATACAGGAACACAGTCAGCAAAAACCTGCATTTGTACACACACAGGGGAAATTGTCAAATGTGGTTTCTGAGGCCATGGGGGCTGCCAAAATATTTCAGTGTCAGTGTTCCTACTCAAAGTAGGCCAGAGAGGGTTGTCTCTGAAGTGTACTCATAATACTGAACAAATACTTTGTTGTTGTTTTTTTCCGGCCATCCCTCAGTGATACATTTACATTTGCATGCACTGAAGGCTGGTTTCTTTTCTAAAGCAATGAATCATCAGATGTATAAAAAGGATGTGAAACTGCAATCTGGTTTGCATTTTCAGCATCTAACCACACAACTGCACATTTTTTCCACAGAAAAACAATAATTCTTCTGATCATCACTTTGTTCACTTGAAAATGGAGACTATACTACTCACTTCAGCCATAAATAGGGACTTTTAATTCCATTTGAGTTCAAAGCAGTCCCAGTAGTAGCATGTATTCAACCTTTCATTTTCCTGACATGCTGATATATCATGTCAAACAATGACACTATATTTTTTATTTAAAAAATCAGCTGACACTTCTGTCTTTTGTGCAGACTGATTACAGCATGAAAATAGGCTTAAATTCCCAAATGATCGATTATGGCAGACAAATAAAACAAACACAAACAAGGAGATTACTTTTGTAAAGTAAGTTTCCCAACCTTTGGTTCTCACGAGACACCAGATCGACCAGGGAAGGACTGCAGCAAGTAGCACTACAGGTAAAACCACAAGGACCGTGACGAGCTGATAGGATAAGAAACTGGAACTTCCACTGTCTTTGATTATTGTGATGTTAGCTGGCATCGGAGGAACTGTGGGAGTTAAAAGGAAAACATTTAAATACATACTCGTGTCTCGGCAAAAAATGATAGTTTTTCCATGTCAGTAACAAGTTGTGTCATGCCAGTAACTAATTTAACCAAATTTAATGGAAAATGTTTTGTGTACTTGTAGCTTTTGATTTAGCTAATACAATATAGTATCATCACTTGTCTAATTGACCATTTGACCAACTTTAACAGTAGATAGAGGTGACTTTCACTAGCACTGACAAGAACACATAGTACAGTAAATGTATAGCAGTATAGCAAAAGTAAATGTGTAGCAGTTCAAAGTAATTATTTTGCCATATGTTTCTTGCTGTCAACAAAAAGGACAAACTAGCAAAGCCTTATTTTCAGACTTCCCTTTCTTCAGTAGGTTTCATTCATCCTAGCAGCATGGACGGCAACATGCGCCTGTCAGTTGGTTGCCACTTTTGGACAGAGAGAAATACTCCTGGATAGACTGCCTTTAAAATCAGGCTCAGATATAGAGGATGTATCCTAATGACTGTGGTGATACTCTGACTTTTTTTCTAGTGAGTGGCTTTGCCAAGGGCCAAACTGTTATGGCTGACAACTAGGTCAGAGCATCTCCCACACTGCAGGACTTGTTGGGTGTTCCTGGTATGCAGTGGTCAGTACCTACCAACAGTGGTCTGAGGAAGGACAAACGGTGAACCAGCACCCAAGGCTCATTGATGATGAGGTTGATCTACTGTAGATGAAACTTTTAAATTCCATTTGAATTTTTCAGAAAATTTAAATTTGTTTGAATTTTTGTTAAAATGGTTGAAAATGAGAAATACCATACTGTGTGTCTATGAAGAGAAACAATCAGTAGTGATATCACACCTTTCAGGGAGGCTGCTGAATTTGTCTAAATAATTCTCTCTAACTCGTCCTCACGACTACAGTTTCACTCCTTTTACACAAGTTTTTCACTGAATGGTCGACATATTTGCGCTCTTCCTAACAGTAGAACTATGGAAGCAAACAGATTCACAGAAAATGCACAGTGAGCTGCAGAATGACACGAGCACCACCAACTGTCATACTGACTCCTGTGTACTCAGTATTAGGCAAATGGTCATAATGTTATGGCTGATCATTGTACAGTGTCACTATATTGGTCTTATTTGCTAAAAGCGTAACCTATAATCACATTCTGACCTTACCTGTGCTGCTTGTGTTTTCCTCGAGGACGATCAGCTCCACTGTATTACTTTCCCTGAGTCCCGAGCCCACAAACAAAGTGGCCCAATATGTTTCACTTTGATTTCGTGTAAGATTTGTAATGTGGTAAAATACGGAAGCATTTTTAGGGAAAATACTAAAAATCCCCCCTCCTGGGCCAGGTTTGCCCCCTGAATATTGATCAATCTTTTTCTCCCCTGTTATATAAATTGCAAATTTGCTGTGATTATGAATATCAGTGTCATTAAATGTAAATTGAAGGGTAATGTTTCTGCCGAGGATCCCAGTGACCTTTGCTTGGCTGGGGCCTGTATCAAGACAAAAGAGATGTGCATAAGTGGGAGGATGCAATAAAAAAGCAAAACATAACTCATGGCTTAAAAGCCACAACTGCACTCGAGCTGGGTGGATACTGCTCTCTGAGATTGCATTTCTGCCCAGGTTTCAGTAACTTCTTTCTGATTTGTTGATCTGTGGGCTCTACAGCACTTCATTGCACCTGCTGCTGCACTGTCTGCCACAGAGAAACGTTAATGGTAAATGAAAACTGGCTAATAAGACAGCCACCACTAGGTTTAGCTATTGCTTGTTTATTTTTTCTCTGCTATCTGTAGTGAAAATGCAATCACTTTGGAATTAAATTATTATACTGGGGAAGCAGAGGTGTCATTAACGGAATGATACCATATGTTTTTAAAACAGGCAATATGATTCTAAAGGAATAAAGAAGAAATACAAAACATTAAGATTAAAAAAAGCAGTAAACATTAACCCCTAGCAAGTGAAAACCCATAAAACCTCTGAGTAAAACATCAATCATGAAGAAGACAGCTTACCATTAAATACCATGTGAGCTGTGATAATCAGAACTAACCCGAGGGGCTTTGTGATGATGTTGTCAGTCATGATAGAAGAGTCGAGTTGCTTGCAGGCCTGGAGAGATGGCCCTTAAGTCTCGTAGCTTACGGATTTTTTTATGAGCTGCCTTAGTAGTTGAATTTTTTAGTTTTGCTTTTCTAATCAACCACCAGTTTATGTGTCAAACAGGAGGAAACTGCAGACAGGAACTTGCACCAACACCGATATATCCACCTACAGCAACACAAGCACCTCCTGCAACGGAAGACTTCAAAAAAGCTCATGGACATGTGGTGCAGACTGTGAGGAACTCAGCTGAAAAGGCTGTCACTCACATGATGACGATAAATTCAGAAAAAAACAAGTTAGTTTCTTTCCTCTTTTGAGGAGAATATATAAAAATGTCCCAGTCTCAAAGCTCACCATGTAGTGGACTTGGGATTTAATTTTAATTTAGTTCAATTTGAATTTCTGCAGACCTCGTAAATAGTTTTTTGTCTTAAATACAAACTGGTGAGGTGAAACTGTTCTTTAACCAATAAGCCATAGTTTACAGTTATACAGTCCTGTTTTGGCAGTTCATTTGAAATACAAAATAAAACCCCCTCATATTTCTCTATTCTTAGACATACTATACATTGCTTCCTTTCGTTTGCTGGGGTTTTTCATGATAGCGATCTCAGTCTCACTCCTGCAGAGTGAACAGACTTTTAGAAGTGTTGCTCAAACTTGAGACAAGTAACTTTTAACATTTAACTTAAAAAGACATTAGAAAACTACCTTCAGTGAATTCAACAGCAGTTTCTATTTCAAGAAACAATGCTCCACTTATGTTGAACAGTTTTTAATTGAAACCCCATGAAATGGTAACGGTTTTAATGCACATTTTAGTTCTTCGTATTGTCTTCTTCCTGTCAATCTTTATCCACTGTGTCACTCAAGCGGAGTCCTTGATGTTAAGGCGGAAATGTTGCATTGAAATGCATACAATTGTACAGGTGGACCTAATAAAGTGGCCAGTGAGCGTATGTTCTCGTTTACTGTTTTGTGTTGTTTTAAATGAGTGTTGCTTTAGTGGACAACTTACTTTGTAAATTACTAAAAAAGAAAGGTTTGTTAAAATGCAGAAAGTTTTAAATGTTGCAAAATGTATTTTTAAAATCTACATTGATTTCTACATTTAATTGAATTTTTTTTTTTTTTTTTGCCCAAAGATGAGACTGTTACTATGAACTTCAGATATTGCTATTCTAATAGCATTACTGGTAAAAAAAAAAAAATCAATCCCACATTCTCACATATACACAGCAACACCTTCACCACAGCAGAGGAAGTTGGGGGCTTTGAACTCACTGATTTTAAGACAAAACACTGTCACTGTACCATGGGGGGAGTTTGTTGACTGGATGCTTGGTTTTTGTGGTTGATGGAGTTGGTAATTTCCTTGCAGCTCCTACTCTCTGCCTTTCATTGGTATCAGCACCGTAAACTCAGTGTGACTTGGCGTAGAGGAAGACCACGTGATTTAAAACACTAAAACTAATGACTCAGCTGTAAGGCCCACAACCATTTAAGTGATGTGATGCAGCTTCTGTCGCTGTGAGCCATGTTGGAGGACTTGGGCAAATTCTTTAATCAGCTGAATGTGTTTTGAAATGAAATCCACAACTTAAATAACAAATGTTTGTATTTGTAAATCTGAACGTTGCATTATAGTTTGTCTTTCAGAAAGAATGAAAAGGAAATATTCTTCTCTACACTGATTTTTTTAAATTATACCCCCAAAAAAGATTATTGTAAAAACTGTTAAGTAATGATTCCTTTGTGTTGTCTCTGTTGCTAAATTTCTAAACAGCTAAGATATCTGTGTTTTCTGCATGTAAGGTGTTGTGTAAGTGCCATTTGTCTGCAGCTCTTCACTGTGTGACTACTGATTTTTAACCATTACCATGCTAAGAAATGTATAACTCTGCCAGACACAAAAAATGTCCAAAATACGTATCTTACTGTGTACACTGGTTTTTCATCAAATAACAAGTTAGCAGTTGACAGTTAAACTCTAACAAATGTGGTCATTTCCTGTGGCTGCTTCACAATAAAAGCCTTCTAATGGTTTGCAGGGGGAACGTTTTTCAAGTGATGTAACATCCACAGGAAATCTTTGGTTTGTGTTTGTGGGAGCTTAACATAGAAATGACATCAACGAGAGCAGATCACAAAACAGTGGTTGTTTATTAAATGCAGGGAACATATAGAAAAAGAAAACTCCAAACCAATGAGTCATGACACAAACTATTATTACACTGAAGAAAGTATCAAAGTTAAGGCAGTAGTAAGAGCAATACACTTGGTTTTAACAGATAACTGCCTTATAATGATTCAGCTGCAAGTCACAATGTATTATATCTGTGTATTTGCTATCCTGTACTGCTACAGATGGCATCACATTTCATCCATCACACAGTACATGAATGCTTGTGAGCAAAAAGAGCAGGTTCTGCCGCTCATACATCATATTCACTACTTGTGTGAAAGCTGTATTTCTGTGCCATCTAGTGGATTGAATTATATGATGTAATTCACTTGCAAAGCCTCAGACACGTGATCACGTGCCTCCTTGTTTCTCTCACATTCACAGACTCATGCAGAAACGTGCACCACATTACTACTGTACCACTCACTCACCCTGTGATGCTATTTCACTTCCTGCATCACAACTTACTGAAATGATTTCCTTTGTGCATCTCCTGTTGTGCAACAGTTTTTGGTTTCTGTTATTCGGCAACATAAATACAATATTTTATTTTTATTCCTTTAGTTTTATTATTGTAGTAAATGTTTTCTCCTGTGCTGCTCAGTTTATAGACATGGATTTTTGTGCAAGTCCATTTCATCAGCCATTAATCTTGCTGTTATATTCTGGTGCAACTATGTTTTATTTTCTTGCAAGTTAATTAAATCATGGAAGACACTGGGCAGATTTTTGGATGCAGCGACAATGTCCCGCCTCAAGTTTCTCAGGTTTTTGTTATCCAGAATTCCTTGTGCTAAATATTTGTGGAAAGACATGTTAATAAGTCCTTTCAACCATTTACATTGTTCTCTGGAGTTTGTAACACAACATACTCTTTATTTTAACATGCAGCAGAGAAGACAAAACAAAATATGATGTAAAGTTAAAAACACTCCAGTTCACTGTTGGTGGATTTAAACAAATTTAGCCCGAAATCTATATCGGCTGCCATTTGCTGAGAGACGTTTGTTGAAAGAATGTTTAGCTAAGCTTCATCTCACACAGCAGAGATGGGAGGAGGCACACAGGCTGGCTGGCAGGCAGGGGAGAGCAGGAAAGCCCTTATTGCCATGGTAACAGAGAAAGCAAGGCTCATATTAAATGATGCTCTAACAAAACAATTACCAGGCATCTGGAAATGGGAACACCATCATCATACACCACTCACTGCCTACCATTCAACACTACAGATACCATACACATCATGCTCTTTTACTGCTTATTGGTTACAGTTGGTGTCCAGACACAGGGATTGCTGACCCATTATTTGTCTTGTGATTGAGAAACACTGTGCTTCAGAATTCATGTTGGCTGTACAATGAAGTACCAGTCTGTCTCTCAAAATATCAGCTGAGGGCTTCCAATATGTAACTCGACTGGACTTTAAAGGTGGAAAAACAGTACAGCTCTGAATAATGTTGTGTATAATTCGACACAAAAGGGTCCCAACAGTAACACATTTATACTTTAACAGACAGCAGCACCTCGGTGCACTCAAACTCATGTTTTGTGTTTGCATTATTCACCACCTTTATAAGTAAAACAATCCCTAGCTAACACTGATTAACTAACAAAATAATACATACATAAATGGGTAATTAGCTAACAGAGAAGTTGGCTTATGATGCCAGGAGGCATAGATACCTTAGCAATGTTAATTTTTTTTTATTGTTCACCTACTGCATATTAGAATTACAAATAGGGTACATACTGGCACAATCATATTGTTTTATCTAGAATAAAAAGTTTTTGGTTTAATACATGCATCAAAAAACAACTCAAGTATCTGCTTCCTTAGGAGTTGGTAGATACTGAAACAGAGCTAAAAAAAAAAAAAAAAACAAACTCCCCACTTAAACCAAGCTACTACTACTGTTACTACTACCACAAGTAATAAGAATGGATGATGCATAATGTAAAAGTTAGATTAGGGGAAGTTCAGGATTTAACAAGCTGATCATTCCAACAATATGCGGTGTCATTTCAGTCAGCCTGGAGAAAGACAACTCTGTGTGTAGTCGATCAGTACTGTTGGACTGGGTCAAGCATCTGTCCTAGCAACCAGGGAAACCAGTACCAGCTACCAGCTCCCTAGCAACCTGGAAGAAGTAGTGTCACCCGTTGCCGCTGGAGATGCAGGCAATCCATAGAAACTAAGCTGAGGTGCAAATAGTGACACACTCTCCTCCCTGACATGCACACACTCACTTGTACTTCTATCTTTGTGAGGACACTCATTGATCTAATGCATCCCCTAGACCCTTACTCTAACCTTAACCATCAGAAGTAAATGCTTAACCCTAACCTAAGACTAATTCTAAACTAAGCCCTAAAAACAAACATAATCCTCAAAAAGCTGTTTCAGAAAGTGAGGACTGGGCAATATGTCCCCAATTTCCAAAAATGTCTTCACTTTGTAGCAAATGAATAAATAAATAAATACTTTTTTAGTCCTCACTGTGTAGCAAGTACAATAATACACAGGCTCGCAATGACACGAGGTTTGAGAGCTCACAAACCGATTTTACAGCGTTACTCATTTTGCAAATCATATTTCGAGAGCTTGCAGCCACGGACTGGGACTGAGGAGGCTTGGTGCTCGAAATCTGGTTTGTCCTCTCAAACATTTTTATCGTCGATAAGCTACACTTCCATATTAGATGCTCATAAATTGACTTTCGAGTGCACAGTTATGCTACTGGATCCACACAAAACCACACACCCACATGCAGTGTAAGTGCAATAGAACAGACTTTCAAGCATGCACTTGCAAACACACACACATAGCTACACACACTTAACACATGAACACACTCCTACACATGCCTGAGAAATCAGCTTTTTAATGCATTATGTAAAAACGTGTAAACCGCATGTCCACACGTGCGCGCACAGGCCCGAGGAGCCTACGTAACCCCCTCCCCCCAGCGGGGAAATTGACTGTCCGTGCAATTAATGGCTTCCTCCATCGCAGTGAGTTAATCAGAGTCGTACACACACGCACTGCGCGCGGCAGAGAGTGAGAAGCGCACCCAGTGAGGCGGAAGCTGTCACGGTTTTCAGCTGAGGTATTCCCCAGCCTCATCACGACCAGCATTTTACCAGTCGACGTCTCCGGGCCTTTATTTTGTTAGCGTGCACAAGGAGGAAGACTGAGTGTATAGATGCTATGGTGACATTTTATTTAGCCGTCATTCATTGTGTTATTACACAGGAGGCAGTGTAAACATAGAAAAAGACACATGATTAGATTCTGCATCTATCTGAACTGATCAGACCTCAGAGTGATTTTCTTCTTTTTGTGAAAATGGGAATCATCGGGTTTGTGAATCACATCTCAGCCCCGTGTAGCCCCCCCCGAACTCACCCAACCTCACCTCTGCTGACTGCCACCCACCACCGAAATTGATTTAGCCACCCCCTTCAATAGGCTCCCCCGTTCCTCGATCCCCTCCTCCCTCCATCCTTTCCCACAAGTCACATGGAGGTTAGCGGTGACCCATCGCTCCCTCGGTTTAGTGGCAGTCGCTCTCGGGTGCGCTTGGGAGGCGGACGAGAAGCAATGCGCGCAAAACTGCTAGGGTGCCTCGTTTGTTTTTAGATGTAACTGCGTGTTTTTCTTTCCTCAAGAAAAACCCTCGGAATCGGCCGAAGCCACTGGAAAACGACACTCTGTTAAAGGTGTTATTTTTAGTCGCCCACCGCAGCGATGAGCGGCTGGATGCCGGTTGTGAGACCGAGGGCTGCTCTCTAAGTGGCCGCTTGGAGTTGAGCAAGTATGAAGTCGAGGCGAGATAAACTGAAGATCCCTTCTCTGACTCTGGAGTAAGTTCTGCTTGTTATTTTCTGCTCCTGGTTCAGTCGTGAAACCGCGAGCTGCCATGAGAAACTGTTGTCTTTTTAAGATATAATTGGACTGAGATACTAGAATTTATGTGGCTGTGTTGTCGTGATGGTGCCCCATGGTACTCCTATGTCAACACAGACTCTTTTTTTTAAAAACATAATGGATATAGTACAAACCCACCACTGAAGCTCTGAGACCAAAACAGCCAACCGAGTCCAATGGAAATGCCAACAGTCCCTCATGTCTTCTTCCAGGTTGATGACATTTGCTTAAGGCTTTATTAGTTTACTCGAGTACTTTGAAGAGAGGACTAAAAGAACTTACAAGAGCCTTATCTGTATATTTCTTATGAAACACGCATAACCTATTCTCAGTATTATAAAAACTGGTAGTGTTCGTGTCTGCCTGTTAATGTTTAAGCCATTTTAGATGAATCCAGTTTTCCATCCTTGAACTGTAACTGTGTTTGCACAGTTCCAGGCAGGTTAAACTTGTAAAACCAAATTACCGGAACAAGAGGAAACATGTAGGAGGAGCCAGAGGTGCTTTTCTTTCTAAAGTTTTAACCAGTTCATATAGCAGGATTACTTCTTCCTTTCCCTTCATCACTGTTCAAGATCTTTTACTTTAATCATACTAAATGTTTCACTTAGTTTCAGATGTAGGCTGCATGTAAGTGGTCAGTGTGAATCATGTCTTCATGATGTTTTTATTTTCCCAGCTCTGTTGTATAATTTTTTAACTCCACAATTCCTGCATGAATCACATACACCCCCTCACAGCACCAAGAAATGGCTGTCAGTTTATGGGAGGACAGATATTTTATTTCTTTATAACTGCTAACCTGTGATTCCTGTCTCCATCAGAGGACATGGCTGGGGTCTTATGTGCGCCCACTCTTCTTCCAGAGTGAATGTAACCTGTTTGTGGGGAGGGAGGGAAGGGGTGGGGGTTTTGCCTGTTGCCCGCTGGATGCAGATCCATAAGGCGTAGGAGCTCCCGCTCACATCCCCATTCTCTGATCCATCTGTCTGCCTCCACTGTGGATCATCTCAGCAGAGTATGCACTGCTGTCACTTCATTTTCATTTTTAGGCACTTAGCTGCATCTCCCGCACAGAGATACAGAGGAGGTTTCAGACTGAACAGGGAGGAGCTCAGATAGATGCATCCGTCCAGACACACATCTGTGTGAACCGAACCTGTGGCATTTATGGTTCAGGATTGGCTCTTTAATCACTGGCAGTAAAAAAATTACATGCATGGCATAACATTTTTGGTTGTATTTATTTTTTACAAGTGTTTAGGTACACAACTTGCTAGAAACAAACTTCTTATAAGATAAAATGCCTTGTTTGAAGACCTTTAGAATAGATGTTCTAAAGCAAGTTTCCTATTTCCAGGTTTACATCCTTATTTTGTGATTTTGTAATGGACTATATTAAAAATGATATGCCACTGAAAGACCAAAATAGGACTAAAATATCTGTGACCAAGTCAATTATTCTTAATAAAGCTATAAATTCCTTGCAATGATAGGTATTTTTTCAGTAAAGACAATTCTGCAGCCGTCTCGCTATTAAAAGGTTACAGTTGCCACAGCACTTGATGTCAGAGTCTCTGGATGACCTGAACATGTGAGCCAATCAGAAATGCAAAGTTTCTACTCACTTTACACTCTGAATAGGAGTGTCTATGAATTAGCAACAAAATGTAAATGTAAATGAAAGACGATAACTCGCTTAAGCAACACTGAGGGTTTTGGTTTAGGGGTGCGGAAGAAAAATATGTCAAGAGGAGCGACAGTGTAATGTAATGTTGCTTGTGTTGTAATTATGAGCTGACACATTACAGAATGAGAAGTCTTTGTGCAAGGAGTTGTTTTTCCTGCCACCCTCCCTGCATTACTATGACAACACATTCATTAGTGCTTTGGTAGCTGATGCTGTGTTTAGCACTGAGGAGCGTCTGCCGCACTGAGACAATAGCAGACCTTACATTTGAGCAGGGAAATCAATAGAAAACAGCTTTATGCGCTGGTTCAGCATCAGTGAGAAACAGACCTTTGGATGGTTGAGCATGCATGTTTTGATGCAAAATGGTATGTTAAGAAATGCTAGACAAAATTCATTTTAAAAAGTACAGTTTCAGGATTTTTAGACATGGTCCTGTTGGATTAATTATAGAACACAGACATCATCCTGCAGCTTCTGAAAGGTTGCAGCCATTATTACATGTTCTCTAAATATGTGCTGGACATGGAAACTTCCTGTCTGCTGACTCCCTGCGGTGTAGGAGCACAGGTGAGTTTGTATATCGGCCAGTTAGTTGTATCCCCACACCCTGTAACAAACATTGCTTATAGACAGGCAGCAGCATCAACCTGCAGATAGACGGTGAGCGTCTGTCACCATCAGCTAGTGATATCAGTCAATGAGAGGCCGACGTCAACCTATGACCCTTGATCAAAACTCTGCTGCTGACTGACAGATATTGGTGTGCCAAGGTGCTGAATCAGCTTGCTAACCCATGTGAACATGTCTTGCCTTACAGTTTGTCACCCACTTGCCAGAGCCCAACCCTCCTGAGCCCATGCAGCCCCTGCAGCCCCTGCAGTCCCTTACAAACCCTTCATCCCTGGAGGTAAGACAGCTAGGTCACATGCAGACTGTTTCTATGAACTAAACATTGTAAATGCTTTTTTAAAAGGCCTAACATCAGTGAGTCATTTCACCACAAAACCAGCACTTAACCGAACCACCTAATAAGTACTATGTACCCAAAGCCTGATATAGCTTATTCATCTGTGCATATAGTGCACCACATTGTTGCACTGGGTGACAAGCCTTTTCATTACTGTGAGCATGAGCATTGTAGTTTATTTTGATTCAGTCCCACATACATTGTCCTGCTGCTGCAATTAACTCAGCTGGAACGTCTGAAAATACCCCAACAAATACAATTTCTACTCTGATTTTAATCATATTTGCTAAGAACTACAATGCCCAGATGTTTTAGGATACTTTAGGGTGTAGTCAGGAAATATTTAGTGACAGACTGAAATAGTTGTATAAATACATTTTGGTATTTTCATGGGATTTAGTGACAGTAACAATAAATAGTCTCATGATTTAACCTTATTTGTTCTTGGTATATTTGGTTAGTGCCAGTGAATGTTCACTAAGTGCCCTGGGGCAAAGCAAGGAGGGTGCCATTCTGTTTGCCATGTCACAAAAATGTAGTAAAGTGATACAACTTTGGTCACCTGAATCACAGATGCTGCTTCAAAATATATTTTCTTTAATTATTTAATTACTTTATTTGAGACTGAAAGCTAATCCTTGATGTTTGAAACAGCAGTTGATGAAGAGTGTCACCACAAGGTTCATGGTGTCACGCAAAGTTGTGTCTACAGTTCTGTAACAACCAGGGTAAACACCATCTGCTAAAGAAGACTCTTTGATATGATCGAAAGCTCCAGAACAGCTACTGAACGGACCTTCTTAAGTTTGTTTTGCCAACTATTTTAGGACCTAATGTAAATGCATGATACAAATTCAGAAAAATGAAAAATTGATAGTTATGGTGGTATGACTTTATGGATCAGATCGTTATAGTTTGGACCAGTATGACATCAAAAGGTTATTTTGTTTTAACCATTTGGAGAAAGCTGTCTACATTTTCTAACCCTGATTATAAACCCCAGCTGTAAAATATAACAACTAACCAAGTGTTTTTGTCTAAGTGGTTTTCTAATTATAAATGACATAGTATAACATCAAAAAAGTATGACATACAGTATAAATAGGTCAACTCTGGGGAAAAAGGAAATATGCAGTAAGTCCGGGTTGTTTCTTTGTATAATAATACTTCTTTTTCACCAGTGAAGACCTATCATTTATTAGTTGCCTCTATGTGGGTTGCTTGGCAACAGATCTGGGTGCTGTGAAGGAAGGCAACACTGCAAACAGAGGCGGCTGCATCCAGCATGTTTCTGGATGTGTGAACAATGCTAGGCTGTCGCAGCACACTGTACAGCAGTGAACCCTATCTGCTCCTTTGAAAAATGAGCAAATTTTAGTGGGAATTCAAAAGCTTGTGTGACACGATAAAAACATGAATTCATTAACACGACAGAATTTTCAGAAAGTGCCAATCTGATGCCACCATATGGCAGGTTGCACATTTGTTGGCGTTATTCTTTACAGCATTTTTCATTGGCGACCCCTCTGTGTTGTTTCACTATCCAGAAACACAGTCATTCTCTTGCATCTAATTTTATATTTGTGTGCAAGTAACTTACTTCCCTACATCAATCATGAATTCTGAACACTGAATGTGTGCATTGATGCAGAGAGGAATTTACATGCATTATAAACATGCATTTACACCATATCCTCAAGGGATAACAGTACTGACCATCTCCACCACTCAGCTGTGTGGTCACATCTAACTAATATAGCCTATAAATAGTCAAGATGTAAAAGTTTTTTCTAATGCATTGGCTATATCCAGCTTTTAGGAGTTTTGTAACACTCGTGCTACAACGTAGGAGTCAGTGTGTGTAGCTAAGTTTCACTCCTACAACTCTTAGTAAGCTCCTGATCTGCTCTCCAATGGGAGGTGATCAGAGCTGAGACAAGGTCACATCTGTCTTTAAGGCAAACTCTCCCGTTGTGCCTTCAAATCAGTCAATTAATTATTTGACTTTTCCTCTTTTGATCAATAAATATTGTCCCAACTTATAAAGTGGTAAAGGTCCTGAACTTCATTCTTCTGTGACTGAAGCATCTATAGATTTACAGTACAACCAAAAACTTTATGTTACAGAATCCTATGTTGTAAATATGTAATGCTACAATTTTGCTAAACTTTTAAGTATTTTTCAAGAACTATTGTTTGGGGTGTATTCAGCCAGAGCAAAATCTGAGTTTTGCTGTGTGAGAAAAGCATCAGATCCATATTTATATGAGCCGTATTTATAATAAGTTTTTAAATATTTGATCATAAGACATCATTTATAAAGCGGAAATGCCAAACATATAGCTGATTCCAGCCTTTCACAATTGAGAATTTGTTTTTAGTTTTAAATCATTTCAAAGTTCTGAATGGTTTAGCCCCTTGCTGCCTTTCTGAGCTTCTCAATCCCTGCTGCCCTACCAGAGCCCTCAGATCCATCTGGCTGTCCCCACCTCTAGGAAAAAGTGTAGAGGCAGTTGTGCCTTTTTTATTATATATACTATTATACAGT
>NW_018128000.1:1125601-1126333 GCF_001952655.1 Monopterus albus
ATGTGTCTTCAAAAATTGGCCTATATGTTTTTTGTTTGTTGTTGTGCTTTGTGAAATGTGTTTTCTGTTTTATTGTTACAGTATGTTTTAGCTTTATTTTTTGCATTTTTTATTTTATTGTTACGTTGTGTGCAGTGTTGTGTATTGCACCTCAACACTGGACTGTTTGTCCCTCTGGGGTTTTGGGAAACGGTGCCAGACATTTCTCATTGTTTTCGACCTACATTTTAGATATATCAAAGAAATAACTGATTGTTTACGAGATGCAACAGAAAGCTAATCAACAACTATTTAATGAATAATCATTTAAGTCAATTTGGAAGGACAAAACTAGACATTTGGAAATGTCACCTTGAAAAACTACAACAAAAGTTTAAACAAAACAATCAGCTAATTAAGAAAATAACAGGCACATTAATCGATAATGAAAAAACATTAGTTGCATGAGTGCTTGCAGCAGCGTGAAAGCGGAGCTAACGAGCGGCACTTGAACGCAGCATTAGGCACTAGCTTCCTCACACAGGCGCATACGGACACAGCGGGTGTTTGGCCAAACAAAAGTGTGCTGCTGCTGTGTGTACGGTGTTTCCCCCCAAACAAATCTTCATGGGGATGATGCTTCGGGAACGAGACTGCAGTCCGAGAACGGACCGGGGAATGTAACGTTAACGGTAGCTCCGGAGCCCTTGGAACCGCACGAGGCAGTCAGACTCGGTGTGAGTACAAATGTAA
>NW_018128000.1:1126352-1155338 GCF_001952655.1 Monopterus albus
GGAACCCGCCGAGAGGCAGACGGGATGGTGGGGAGAGCAGCAGCGGCGGGAGGTGGACCGGGTTACACAACGATCCAAGCTGCCGCTTTCTGAAATCTACATTAACTTTGAAACGGGATTATGAAAGGAAACCCTCCAGCATGTCTGATCCGAGTCAGTGGTCTGCGGTACCAAGCCAGAACAAGTCCCATTTTGTTCCGGGAACGCTGCTAAAGCGCTCGAAAAGGTAGTTATCAAGAGTTTGACATGGAGGTTGAGGTAGTTTGGCGGTTTGTTTATGTTTTTTACGTTAAAAGGCATTTATAGATATCAGTGTTCATGTTGCAGCTAGTCTGAATTCAGGTTCACTCTTATTTAAAGCTTCCAAATGGACGTTGTGTAAAAACAGCAGAAGCTAGGTCCTCTCTGTTCCTCACAGGAATGTGCTGTAACATTAATCCTGTGTTCTTTCACTGTAACGCAGGAGTTTGTTATATACACAGCTTTTGACCATACATTACTAAATGTAGCTACTATAGTTTGCTCCACGGTTAATATATTATCACAGTAACTACAGTACTACAGTATTGAGTTTTCTTTGTTCAAATGAAGCTAGATGTAACATTACAGCACAATGGATAAAGCCAAACTGTAGGTTCACTTTCCATTTCATGGAGTGTCACACTAATGGAAGATGAAACATGCACAAATAGCCTATATAGTATTTGCACTTATGTGTTTACAATGCTGGCTGCTTAGGTGAGTTTAGAGTGCAGTTAATTGTCTGTCATGTTTACTGTAAGAGTACTGGAGGTAAACCCTGCAGCTATTAACTGTCTCATGCAGGGTGTATCACTGCTCACTGTGGACTAGGGCTGCAACTAGTGATTATTTTCATTATTGATTGACCTGTCAGTTATCTTTTTGATTAATAGTTACAACTGAATGACAAATCACAATCTCCCAGAGCCCCAGGTAATGTCTTCAGGTTGCTTGTATTGTCTCCCTAACAGTTCAGAACACAAAGATATTCAATTGGCAACCATAGAAAAAAGGAAAGCTGAAAATCCTCATCAATTGAAGTAGATTGAAAGGGCTGTAAATAACATTTAATCTGTCTCTTCATTATGTTGTTGGTCAACATTGGTGTTTATACAGTTGTAGAACACTGATGCCCTGTACAAGAAGGGCCAGAGCCATCTCCACTTTTTGAGGAGGCTAAGGTCCTTTGGCATGTGCGGGGCACTCCTTCAGACTTTTTATGATACTATAGTGGCATCTTCTGTTTTTTACGCTGTTGTGGGCTGGGCCGGAGGCAGCACGGACAGGGACAGAAAGAGACTAAACAAGCTGGTCAAGAGAGCTGGGTCTGTCCTGGGCTGCCCCCTGGATTCCATCGAGGAGGTGGCGGACAGAAGGATGCTGGTAAAACTAACATCCATCATGCACGACCCCTCCCATCCCCTGTACCACACAGTAGAGGCTCTGAACAGTTCCTTTTGCGCAAGACTGTTACATCCCCAGTGTAAGAAGGAGCATTACTGTAGGTCGTTCCTCCCCACAGCGATCAGACTGTACAATACATCACTGCAGGGATAAGCTAGGTGAAAGTATGAGGGATTATGTAATAGTCAACTGAGGTGCAATACTCAAATCCTGGGGTAAAATGCATGGTTAATATGCACATATGTAAATTCTGTTCTTGATTATTCAAATACTTGATTCTGTCTTTTTGAGTACTTGGAATTTATTTATCAGGATGTGTGTGTGGTGTTTGTTTCTCATGGTGTTATGCTGTCTATTCTCTATTGCTGCTTGAGGTACTGAAATTTGTTTATCAAGATATGTGTGTGGTGTTTGTTTCTCATGGTGTTAATGTTGTTCGTTCTCCATTGCTGCTGAAACACTGAAATTTCACCATTGAGGGATCAATAAAGTACCTACCTACCTACCTAGAATATAATAAATTGTCTATCACAGTGTGCCAGAGCCCAAGGGGGTGTTTTGTGTCTAACCAACAGATCAAACCCAAAATACTAATTTTACTTGGCTATAATGCATGACAAGTAAAGAAACAAATTATCACCCTTGAGAAGCTGGAAACAACTATGTTTGGCATTTTTGCCAGAAACATAATTATCTAAATATTTGCATTTTTTCTCGGTTGATTATTCACCGAGTCATTTTAGCTTTAGTAACAATAAAATGAGAATGTTGCTAGTCCAAGTTTGCCCCTTCTCTTCAGGACCGGAGGATTATTTATCCCTCCCACCCTTTACACACAAACACACACACACACACACACACAAGGCGGTGAACATCTGTGGCTCAAGCTGGGCCTGCTGTTGCTGTCGCTGCATACACTGAGTGTGTTGACAGGAGGTTTCCTCTATGTGTTTTGGCTCTCATCAGTTTTCCCCTCTTCATCTAACATGATCCTGCTGGTGTGCCCTGCATTTGCCTGCAGATTAGAGTTACATAAACATTTCTCAAGGCAGAGCTGCTCTGCAGGTGGCAATCATTTCATCAGTTGAGTTAAGTCTCAGTGGGCACAGACAGAGAAAGCTCAGTTATTCTAGCTAAGTATCATAAGCCTCACCTGTACAAGACCATAAAGTTTTTTTTTTTTTTTGCTAACTGCAGAAACTGCAATTGTGCAAGGACATTCATAAACTTTTAATTTGCTTGTGTTTGATAATGCCACCCCATCTGTAACACAGATGCATTGTTCATTGTTGCTCAGAATGTGAGCTGTGAGAGTAATGTGATCAGCATTTTTTCACTATATTTTGGTCATTTATCAATCAAACACTTAAGTGGGAAACAGAAAATCCCAACCAAAAAAAGAACAGCCAGTTTCAGTCCTAAAATAGGAAAAAGAAGGAAGTGACATTCTTATACTTTTATAGTAGTAAAGTGCAGTATAGTGTGTGCCAGTGTGGCATTGCCAGCTGTTCACACCCTTATTTACCTGGTATATTTAACAAGCAAAAGCTACAGCTTCCAACTGGAGGTAAACTGGTTTGCCTGCCGAATGAAACTAGGCCTTTGAAGACATGTGCCAATGCCACATTTGTTGGACACACACACCCCAAAATCCAGTTTGTTAGTCAAAATAGCTTAAATTAAAACTAAATAGATAGCAAAAGGCTGCCATACAGTGTGGTTGTTAGTTGCAACCGACCCATAATAATCATGTTCTAATTGCACATTCACAGCACTATAATATTTTGATGTCAGTGTATAGTGCCCTTGTCATCATGGGTTTGGGGTGATGTGGCACTGAGACAAGAAGGGACCCCAGATTCTCTCATGTCCACTTTGTTTGCCAGGCCTTTCCAGGCGAAGGTGTTCCATTTGTATCACAGACACCATTTGCTTTAGCCAATGTTCAAAGCTGGTTGTAGTGGTGGATTTCCAGGTCAACAGTATTCGTTTTTTCGCAGCCACCATCCCAAGCTGCAGAGCTGTCTGCACGTCAGACATAAGTCCAGGGGTCTCTGTGGAACATCCATATATTGCAAGATCATGATTAGGTTTGATGTCCCTGGAATAGCATTTAGAAAACCATTTGAAAATGGCAGACCAAAATCCAAACCGTTGTGGACAAAACCAAAAGAGATGAGCTAAAGAACCCTCAGCAGAGTTACATTTATCACATTGAGAGGACACTGATGGAAAGATCTGGCTCAGCTTTGTCTTTGAGTAGTGCAGCCTGTGAATTACCTTATACTGAATAAGTTTGTAGCCGGTATTAATGAAGCAAGAATGAACCTGAGTCAAGGCTTTCTCCCAAAGCTCCACTGGCACGTCTGCATGTAAATCTTTTGCCCAGGCTTCATGAAGATAATCAGAGGAGACCGGAGTGGTGAAGCAGTCTACAAATTTTGAAATTAAATGTTTGGAGTCACGAGCAAGCAATAAGTTGTCATAGAAAGGGTAGGGAGATGGAAGAGATTCAAATGCTGAAACCTATGTTTTACAAAATCCCTTATTTGAAGGTAGTGAAAGAAATGTGAATTTGGGATATCATACTTGTTACATAATTGAGCAAACGATGCAAAGTACCCATCAATATACAGATTTGACAAAGTTGTAATACCTTTCCTCCTCCAGATTGCGAACGCTCCATCGAACCGGATGGACTGCCCGGATTTGAATAAGGGGTTTTGACAGATGGAAGCATATGTAGAGTCTCTAGGAATCCTATTGGCTACTTTAATTTGTCTTAAAATTAGCAGTGAATTCCTTAACACAAAATTTGTCTTGAGTTGATTTATCTAGAGTGGGAAATGAAAACAACCATGTGCAAAGAGAGGCATTATCAACAGATGATGTTTCAAGTTGTAACTAAGAGGGAATGTTCTCTTGTCTCTCCTTCAATGAGTCTCCATGATTCCATTAGGTTTTTATTTTATTCCAGTGAGGTTAGCAAGCAGTGCTGCACAGGAGATTGGACGTCCCCATTTATGACAACACCCAGTTCATACCTAGCCTATTTGTGGTTTGCACACAAACACCACTGTGTTTTGGTGTTTTTCAGATGAATTTAGTGTGCTTCAACAGTCAGAGCATAATGGATCACAGTCTGTGTCTTAATCTGCCCAGACTATCACGAGTCTTTTATGTCCTCAAGCTGCTGTACAATATACACAGAAACATACACTTGGGCATAAACGCAACTTGAAACACTGCATGAGTCAACCACAATTATAGGTGGATCAGCGTAGGGCCAAAATGATTACACCCATCTTAAAGGCATACACCAGGTTGTTTGTCTCTAGTTTAGCTTCAGTGTAACTTATTTAATGAATGAGAGGGACATCAGAATTATTCACATGTTCATAGGTGATATTTTTTTCTGTTGCTCTCTGCTAACATGTTAGCAGATGCCAAGATACTAAACAACAGTTTGAAGTTACTTTTATAAGTGAGAGAAGGAGAATTTGAGGTAGCAGCTTTCTGGAAACTGGTGGGGAAAAAAAGGCAATGCTCTGTATCAGGACTGATGAATGTAACAAACATTACAACACATCTGGCAATTCTTTGTAATTGGTGCTTTTTAATGGTGCTACGACAGATATTACTGAGATGTTTTTCGTCTTTTCACCCCTTTACTCTTTGTGCTACAGCTGTCGCAGCAGCAACAGGAAGAGCCTCGGTGTTGGGACACCATCACCCACACTGTCCCGGCCACTGTCACCGCTCTCACTCCATACTGGTAAGATCCATTTCAGTATTTTGTAGTTGCTAGAAATATTTATATGATATTTTAGAAAAAATGGTCAAACCAGTCTGATTCCAGCTCTTGTAATGTGAGCACAGCAGGATGGACTCATAGGTGCACGTTAGCGTGCACCTACTGTTTAGGCACAGCTTGATACTACAGCTGATACTGATACTGTCACACCCAACATGCTCGGGTTTCTTGGTGTTATTTGATGACTCTCAGCTTAAAATGATGCCATTCTCGCCTGTTTGAGATGAAATGATGCACCTAAAGCACATGTGATGTGAAAACCTGCTTATCAAACAATTGCCATTAAGTAAATTATCAACAGAGTCAGTAAGATTATGACTGTGTACATATTATTGCACAAAATACAGAGAATTTTGAATATCTTTTCAGTGCAGAAGTGTGGGTGTTAATTAGTGAGGGTTTGAAGAAGCAGTGTGAAACTGGGGGAAGTACAGACAGAGGGGAAAAGGAGCCATCTGTGTGTCACGACCCAAGGTTTTATCAGCTCACTCACGAAACTTCCTTACTGTTACAGTCAGATGTACTGCAGAGAGGTAATTATTGTGCAGATTCAAAAGAGTGATTGAATCCTCAAGACCTTATTTTCATTATTCAAGACAAACACATTTAAGCTTCATCTGAATGTTCCCAACCGATTCAAAGTTTTAGTGCAAGGTAAAAGAAATTGCTGTAAATTATTGAGACTAATGACAGAAAGTAAAGATCACAATTAGGGTTAAAACTGTTAGTTGATTTTTGATAATTGATTGTCATTTTTCAAGCAAAAATATCAAACATTCCCTAGTTTGTGGGTTTTCAGCTGATTGGATAATCAAAACTATTCGAAGAGTTGAACTTATGCTTTTAAAAATTGTAACAAACATCTTCATGATTTTCTGACATTTTATAGAACAAACATTTAATCAATACATTTTGAAAGTAACTGGTGTATTAGTCCATAATGAAAGTAATCAGCAGAATATAATACGACACAATAATAAGTAAAGTGTGTGCATGTTTGTTTCCCCATAATCACTCTGCCTTAGTTCAGCCTCTGCAGAACATCTGGACCGACCCTTGGCAATTTTTTCATGTTACTAAAGGAAACTATAATTAAAACTTGAATATTTTAGGTTGTCAGCTTTAATGTTGAAAGTGTTAATTAAGGGGCAGTAAATTTCTAAATAGTTATTTTTGCCTTCCTTCTTTCTGATTCAGCAACAGCACAGAGAGTGCACAGCTTTTTCATGCCACCAAGCAGCTGCACTGTTGAAAAGACTGCTGCGCAAGAGCCCATGTGGATGTGTTCCTTTTTGAGCTCAAGGATTATCTTATCACAGAGTGCAGTCAGGCTCTAATTGGCTAGTCAGCCGCTGGCATCTAAATGAGCGAACTAGATGAGGCTTTCCCCTGAACTGAAACTGTAGATAGGGGCTGCAGTGTTTGAAAAAGTATGATGATACATGGAATCGTTTTGAGTTGGGTTAATGCTGCAGGGCTTTGCAGTGATTGGGCCTTCCTGCATAGATATGATGTCATCCTTTTTTGAGAAATTCTGTGCTGTTTTCATAAATGTATTATTACAGTTGTGAATAGTACCACTAGTAACTTTCCTCTTTCAGCCGCGAGCAGCCCTCTAGACAGCCCCAGAAATGTGTCGACCAGCGCCTGCCTCAATTTTCCATTTGCCCGAAGGTATGTCAACACTTCTCTCCTGAAACCTTTCTCTGCTGGAGTGATGTACATGTTTTGGCTCATCTAAAGAATCTCAAGGGTGGGATTCAAGCAAAATATGTTCTTGATGAAACATTTTAAATTGCCTTTATTCCTTTTGAACTATTAATCAAAAGGGTAGCACTTTTAAGTGGTAATTTCCTAATAATTAGGAACAAAAACAAAAAGCCCGTTTTTACCCTCATAGGGGGAATTTAACTGAAGACTTTTTCTTGCTGATTTGTACATGAGCAAAATATTGAAGTTCAAATGCAGTTTTCCACCAGCGTCTTCTTAAACATAATATTTAGTTACAGTTACAGAAGCTGTGACCACTTTTCATTCCTGAGTTTTTGTGGCTGTTCTTTACACACCCTGGTCATATGTAATTTATTAATATGAACCCGAATGAATGAAAAATGAAATGACTAAATCTAACGCGTGATCACACTCTGAGAGTTTTCTGTGTATGGGACAGAGGCAGACAGTCACAGCAGAGATGTGACTGAGGCTGACTCAGCATGGAGCGCTCAACTCCTCCGGTCTTCTTACAGCAAACTCCTCCTAAGCAGGATGAGTGCAGTTAGACAGAGGGTACCCCTGAAGCCCACTCATGAGTCATTCATCCCAGTTCCCATACCAACGTGCTTGTCTCGCTCCGGGCATGTTTAGCCTACAAGTGAGGTGGCACCTTGAAAACGCCCAGTAATAGGCAATAAAAACTCAAGTAGTTCATGTGCTTTGTGTTTAAAATCAGTGGAAATGAGAAAAATGATTCTAGTTGTTTTTCAGCCTTTAATCAGGCTTTATTAATTTAGTTATCAGGTCTTTCTGAATGTATCCTGGTGTATTTATCATTGCCCTTTAAGCTTGTTGCTTTATACTGTCACTGCAAATACAAATTCACCGCCAATTTGAATGGCGTTGTGGGAGCTTTATTTTAATCTGTGAGTTTCCTGTGGGAATTCTTTGGTAATAACTTGTTTCCTCTGCATGCAAACAGTGTGTTGAATGGTATCATAACACCTAACCCTCAGTTTTAATCCCTTATACTTTGATGTGACTTTTATTTTTAGCTGTTGCGAAATCCAGTCTGCAGACACTACAGTAGCAAGATCCTTTTGCTGGCTGTTCTTTGAAGTGAAGATTTGTAAACTATATCTTCAAATTAATTTTGTTTGCTAGCTCCTCCTTGTATCTGGACAAATCAAAATGGGCAAGGAAGGCAACATTGTCAGCACTGATCCCTCAGCTGAATGCCGGGGGTCACAGGATCATTTGTGCAAGATTGCCAAAACTCACTGAAACTCTTTCTTTGCTTTTCTCTTTCTCCATTGCTGTCATAATCTCAGTCACTTGGCTCGCGCCGACAGGTAGTTTCTTTTCGCTTTTCATGTTTGTGTTTTTAATGTTCAAGCTTCTATATGTTTGTATTTGTTGTTCCCAAAGAAAATTGGTCCTATTACATGAAGGTATTACTTGATTTTCTAAAGCGTTGCTGTGAATAACTGATGATGCAGAGAACTATGTTGTATATGATTTAGGGGGAAAACAGCCTTAAATTTCACACTCTCATAGTCACAGGATGACTTCGTTGTCTGTTATGTAAGGAGTTTGGCATATGAAATGCTAACTAATGCCTGTGCTGCTCGGCGTATGTAACACACATGTCCGTTTCTCTCAGAGCTGAGGGCCGGAGATGGTCCCTGGCATCCCTCCCCTCATCTGGCTATGGAACCAATCCTCCAAGCTCCACTGTCTCAGTAAGTCACCCCAAAATAGGGCACTGGTCTCCTTGGTCAGTACATGGCAGCCAGGCAGTTTTAACACCTCACTCAACTCAAATAACACATTCATTTATGCAATAAAGGACGTGGCGAATGCCAAGGCCGAGATGACAAACTGCTAATTGTTTTCCTCCATCATCTGCTTGAATGAGTCATTGTCCCAGTCTGTGGAACACGGTGTTGGAAATAATTCACACTGTCTGTGTGTATACATGTTTATGTGAGTGTTTGTGTCTGTATGTGTGTGTGTGTACCCTCCCTGTGTTAATTATTAGATTAAATACTTCAAGTGACATTATTTTATGACAGCTTTCCAAGAAACATAACATATTTGTCACATTAAAAATGTACTGAGATCTTGCTTTGTTAAAAATTAAAATGAAATGTAGTAATTCTCTTAACTTGTCCTTCAGCGGGATGATTTTTTTGTTTGCCGTTTGTAAAGCTGATGTAACGATTCTTACGCATACACTTTGTAAAATTAAGCCAATTAGTTGTCCCAACATTTAACCAAAGTTCTTTTGAGTAGGTCTTGAGAATACTGTATACCTTACTTTAGAATAAAGTTGTAGTTGTATTGGTTTAGTGAATGACATAGGCAGCTGTAGTGTCCATTGAACAGTGTGCTGTGTCTGTGGTGAAAGTCTACTGTGTGGAGCTGTTATAAGGATGTTTATTGGGCAAACCTGCCCAGAGGTTAGTGGGGACAATAGGGCTCTTCAGCTGCCCTCTCTGCCCTCTTTGTACTGAGCCAATAGAAAGAGACTTCACAGATGCTGTCCCTCTGGCTTTCCTCTGTTCAGAGCACATGGGCTGCAAAATTAAACGGATTGTCAGTAAAGCACTCCATAACTTGTTCACCGTTTAAAGAGTTTATTCAGCTTCTCAGCAGACATGGAAATAATTTATTGTTTAGATAATGATGCCTCTGTGGGCTTCATTAGTGTTATTATCCATTTTATGGGGGGTGGGGTGTCTAGTTTACTTTTGACTGCTGTTCTAAATCATATGCCATCTAATGTTGTGTGCCTCATTGAAATCCTCTACAGGTGTATAATGAGTTGTTTGGGCTTATGTTGGTTTCTTGCTGGTGCAGGTGCACTATGCTGTTGTTCTCATAAACTACAAAGTCAATATGAATATTCTGTTAACAGTTGGGACCATAACCGAGAAGACTCCGATTTGAGTACAGGGGTCAAAGACATTTTTATTTTTGTTGCTCTTTTGCATGTTTGCCTCTGCCCTGTTTCGACTTGAAGTGTACTTGGCTGAACACATTTCTAGTTTCTTAAACAGAGCAATGCCTCTGAAACAGTACGGTTGACAAGCTTGAAACCGTACTGTGAAAGCTGTTTCTGAATTCAACTAGCACCTTTTTAAATGTGTCTTTTGTTTAATTTCATTTTGCTCATCTTCCATGTTGACCACCAAGGCTGGAAAAGCTCAGGAAGCTGCTGGTCTTTCAAATCCCAATATGTTTTTTTGACTTGTTTTCTGCCTTTGCAAGGCCGTTTCAATTTTGGTGTATTAGTGGATATATAAATACATTTGCTATGAATATAGATGTACAGTCAGTTTTATTTTGAGTTGTCGTAGTTGCAGTGTTGAACTAAATGTCACAGTGTGCCATTGTTTATATCTTTCAGAATCTTACCTGAACAACTGTTATTATTTAGTGTTATTTATCTAAATATTTCATTGGTGTTGGATGAAAAGACGCTAAGTCTTGCTTGTGTTTTAGCTAAATTACTACGAGACAAATGTGAAAATTTGAATCTGATGAAGGTTCAGACAGCTACATTTTCTTGACTGATGGATCCATGTTTGTGCCTGCAGTCCTCCTCATCCTCCCAGGAGCGTCTTCACCAGCTTCCATACCAGCCGACACAAGACGAGTTGCACTTCCTCTTTAAGCACTTCCGAAGCACAGACAGCATTACTGATGAGGATGGCCGACCCTCGACGGTCATACGACCGCGGTCTCGGAGCCTCAGGTAGCAAATCCTGATTTGACATTGCACCCGAATCAGTATTGTTGGCTAATATAGTTTTTCTTGTAAAACATTACATATTGAAAATGGTGTTTACAAGTTAACATCTGCTCAGTATGTCAATGATTTGGATGGTTCCATCCACAAAAATGTTGATAGGTGTGGGCTAGCTGTTTTTCTTCATGTTGATGTTAGTTCTCAGGATTTCCTGACAATCTCTACATCTATTTTTTAAAATTGTTTCCTGGCCTGTAATTCATCTGATGAAATGCATTTTTGTAAAAATGCTGTAATCCCTCCTAAGGGATTAACTACATCTTTGTTGCAGAAAACAACATTTTAGGTTTGCACAGTGATTGCACATTTTGCACAGTTTGTGAGGCCCTCTGTGTCATTATGTACTGTCAGAATGACAAGATGTTTGAGCATCGCTATGACAAAGACAAACACAAGTAAACACAGCATTTGGTATCTCAAGTGCCTCTGATTGATTACACATGCTTGTTGGCCGGCAGGCAGGTGGAAATCTGACTGCAGAGCTGTGTGGTTCTGACAACTTTTGCCTGGATCTGCTCTGCGCTGTTTGTGCGAAGCCGGAGTGCTCTGTGTTCTGGCACCATGGTGTGCTGTGTGTGGGTGTGCTAGCTATCAGAGCGCCTCAGGGATCTAGCTGCTGAACTGTAGTCAAGGGTGGGGGTGGTTTAGGAGGGTAGGGGACCTGATGCAGAGAGCCACGGTGAGCTGTAGCAGTGTGTGCTGGGCGGCACCCATCCAGATAAACAGAGGCATCTTTCATGAGGAAAAAATGGCTTAGGGAGTTTGTTTGCATGTGATAGGTTTTCTCTCCATCTGTTCTTATTGAAGCTTTATCTAGCATGATATTCCTGTAAAAAAAAAATACACCTGTCTCATTGGCCTAAATACTGAAATAGTGTTGAGGCAAATGACTAACTGAGTGATGTTGGCGTCTCGCACAGTTTGGCCAGAAGAAACGCCTGCTGTCAGTACAGACACATATAAATCAGAAACAGCGAATCCTGACAGTAAAATCCACCCTGGTTGTAGCTTCAGCAGCTTAAGAGCTACTGAAATCAAATGTTGGCTCACCATATTGCTTTGGCATTTGTCACTATAGATACTGACCTCAAAAAACCTGTTTCTGTCAAGCGCAAACTACAAATTAAGAGTTGACGTGTGCATGTTTAGTGGGTGTTAGGGTGATTTTCACATGGGGCTGAACTGAATCAAATATTTGGTGTTTCTAGGTAACCAATATGAGCACCCCATCCTGTCTTCATGGCTCAGCTTGAATTGGATTGAGTACCGATAAATGTCCAAATCCATTTTTTGATGAGTTATAATATATTAATCTTTTGTTTTGCCTCTGTTGCAGCCCCGGGCGTTCCAGTGTCTCTTTTGATAATGAGATAGTCATGATGAATCATGTTTACAGAGAACGTTTTCCAAAGGTATGCTCTACATATCTGTGATTATTTGCCTTGAAATCATAAAAAGACACTATGCATCACTCTTTTTTGAGATTGTTGTTACCACACCTTAACAAAAATAACTTTGGTTGTTAGTCCGCCTCAGTAGAATCTAGAGTGTCTTGAAACTCAGTAGGTTTTTCTTTCTTTCAAAGCAGAGTATGGTATAGAAATTGAGTTTGGAAAGGCACAAATCTCAGCAGGTGGGAAATTAATTGTTTAATCACTGGTAACAACAACCATATGAATCCGCCCACAAAAATATTATTAATACTTGGTGCCCTGCATGGTAAAAATCATAAATGCTTGTGCTTTAAATGTCTTGACTTTGTATTTGTATGTGTGTGTGTTTTTTTTGTGTGCACGTCCTCCCCGCAGGCTACAGTCCAGATGGAGGAGCGCTTGTTGGAGATTGTCACCCACTGCTCTCCAGACAGCTCCCTCCCGCTGGCTGACGGAGTGCTGGGCTTCATCCAACACCAGTTGGTCGAGCTGGTCAGAGACTGTCTGGACAAGTCCCAGAAAGGCCTAGTAACTTCACGCTACTTTGCTGAGCTGCAGGAGAAGCTGGAAAAGCTGCTTCACGAGGTGGGGAAACAGCCAAATGATATGTGTCCTGCCAATCATGTGGCCAAAATGGCTTTTATATTTGCAAAAAACAAACAAACAAACAAAACTAAGATAAAACTAAATAAAAACGAGCCCAGTTGAATTGAGTGCTATAGCTTTAACCGTCAGCTGCTCAGCTCCTACATGTGAACTCTTGTGAACTCATGTGAACCTGATGCTCGGATGTGATGAAGTTATGAAAGAGGACTGATCGATGGGGTAAAATGTGCCAGCCATGTCACTCAATAACAGTCTGATAGCTAAAGGCACATACAATAGATCTATAGTGGAAAGTGTCAGTGATGGTGAGAGGTACTTTTGTCACAGGTCTTATTTGTGTTGTGATAAAATGTTAGTTTCTATAGCAACCTCTTCCCCTGTTCCTCTGCATGCTGTCAGACAGAAGGCATGGCCGACTCGCTGTACCTCCAGCTGAACTGATAAGTCTGTTCCCATACAGTGGAACAAATGCTGTCATACACACACACACACACACACACACACACACGACTCGCTCTGTGTGCCAAGGCCACTTTATTAAAAACTCTTTCAGAGATAGAATGACTTTTTCAGACATCTACGTTTTCTGTGGTTCTGTATTCATGATTTGAGGTATCTGTATTTTATGTATACTTTCATTTTGTAAAAGATGTAATTGTGATTTTGTAGGTAAAGATAAAAAAGTGTGTGTTATCCCCATCTGTAGCTTAAGGAAAAACATTTTGACAGTGTGCAGAGGCATTTTATTTATCTGCCACTTGTCACCTCAGGTGCCTCTCCCAGGTGTTTAAAAGCTTTGTGGTTTGACCTTTTACATCAGATACTTAGTAATAATGAGAAGAACCTTCCCTTCTCACTGAGCAGTGAACGTTAAAGAGCACCACCTACAGAAACTTTGTCAAAAGGCGAATCCAAAAAGCAAAGTCACAGTACAGCCTACCTAGATTGACTAACAGATGTTGTTTGGGATTTTTAGTATAGAAACAATACAGTAAAGAGCACTTAGCATGTCGTTTACCAAATAAACTTGATGCTCGTATCCAAACTGACTTAATGCTTAGTTAGCTTTTGAAGATTCTGGGTTTGCAAACGTTCAGTAGGACACATGGCTGTTTGAGAAATGAGTTTTGAGAATTTCTCACATTACCCTACTGTGACATTCACATGGAATTTTTGGTCAGGTGTGACCACAGGGTGATAAAATAACACATATTATCTTAGCCTTTAAAGAAACAGTTTGACATTTCAAAAGTGCTGGCTGTCAGATTTGTTATCTTTGAACGGTGCCAGGATTTTTCCAAAATTAATTGTCCCTAATCACCCGGTTGTAGCCTTCTGTGTATCTCACAGATGAGTCATAGTGATCTTGTTATGGTCCAGGTTATATGCATGTGATGTAGATACATATGCATAACATATCATGTAACCAATGTTTGACAGTGACAGGCTGTAACTGCATCCGTCTAGAAGACAGTCCATGGATGACTCATCAAGACATCACCCACTCAGCGATTATTCCCCTTGTTTAAAATGATGTCTTCTCTGACGTAATTTGTCAGGCAGCATGTTTTCATTTTCGCTATATGCTATACCCATCTGCTTTGAGCAGACTGTGTTTCATATTTTTATGTTTCCTCTTGCAGTGCAATGCATTGCTATTGCTGCAATGTTGGAGGAAGTGGAACGAAGGGTGCCGCTTTAATTTTTTTTACCTGGTACAACTAAGTTCTAACTCCAAAGGTTTATATCTTTTTTGTGCAACCACTTTTTAAAATTTTTATTAATTTCTCAGCTTTGAAAAAATAAACAGTTCTTGTTAATGTAGTGCATTTGAAACCTTGGTGACATATTTTGGAAAAAAAAAGGATAAATTATTGAATCCTAAAATGTGGCAACATGGAAACCAGTTTGCCTCCTTTTCTCCTTTACTCTTATATACCTTTACATAACATAAAACTATTTTTGTTTAATATACTTCCATAGCACAGCAAATTGTGCAAAAACCCAATGGTTTGCCAAATATTACATAGCAACACCTTTTGTCATTAACTTTTCAATATCACCCATTCCTACAAGCTTTTTAAAGTATTATTTTTAAGTTGTGCTGATGTATTTCCTCCTCCCTTGAGTGTTTTGTGTGGAGCCAAGTTAAACTACTGCATAAATAAACTTGACTTCTTTGTCCCTACTCTCCCACAATTTTTACAGGCCTACGAGCGCTCTGAAAGTGACGAGGTAACGGTCATCACCCAGCTGGTGAGGAAAATCCTCATCATAATCTCTCGTCCGGCTCGCCTCCTTGAGTGTCTGGTAAGCTGAGGAAGGGAAAAATCTCTTCTTGATTGAAAATGGGATTACTTTGATTGAAGTGGATAGATGTCAGCTCATGTTAAAGTAGAACTGAAGTGGGTTTCCGATCTTTATTGATACTGTGCCAACAGATCAGGATGAGCTCTGAAGGAAGACAAGACAGTGTTTCATGTTTTCCTTTCATTAGATAAAAGTTCCCAAGCGAAATGATTGTCAGTGAGGATTATCCAGAGCTTTTTGTACATTATTCCTTTAGTAACATATTGTTTATGAACTTGTTTTTTTTATGTTTGGAGCATCAAAAATTAAATTCCATTCAGTTCCGTTGTATTGGTGTGGTGAATGAAGTCTGCCTCAACAGATAAAACCAAAAATATCTGCATTTCTGTGTAGGACTAGAGTTTTACTTTGCAATGTGAGTAAATTCACTCAAAGACAGTATATGTACATGGATGGTTGAATAACCCAAATAAATTTGGTGTGAGTGTTGATGTCACATGTGATGGGCCTCCCATTCTGCAGAACCTGTCAGAAGCCCTGTACTATTAAAATACTTATCATCTTGATGCCTACAATCTGTGTTTGCTTTTACTTAAACTTTAACCGTAATTTTAAATCATCCACTCTGAATACTGGTTCAGTTAGACTTATTTTAGGCCACCCAGTTAGAGAGATACATCAAAAGTGACTTGACATGAAGCCTCTTGGATGAGAAGCTGGACATCTTTAAGACGGTTGCAGTTGCCTTTGACTGATGCAGATTAAAGACTTGCTTTTGCTGCTTCTTCCTCTGAGTTCAGTCCTGCAGGATTTTGGTTACAACCAGTTCACATTAATGAGATTTGATTGCTGTTGACAGGAGTTTGACCCAGAAGAGTTTTATCACTTACTTGAAGCAGCAGAGGGTCACGCTAAAGTTGGCCAAGGAATCAAGACAGACATCCCACGGTACATCATCAGTCAACTCGGTCTGACGAGGGACCCGTTAGAAGGTAAAGGAGTTCTCTGCTATGAAGCTTTTAATGCCTTTAATGTGGCTCAGGTGTGATGTTAAGCATTTAACTCCATTTATACTGCAGCCTTTAATGTGGCTCAGGTGTGATGTTAACCGACCTGGACCTCCTGATGGAGGAGGACAGGTTGCAGGAGTTGAACATTCTTTGTCCTAATATTAAACACACTCTCATTTCTAGACATGGTGCAGCTTGAACAGTATGATGCCAGCCCTTCAGTCTCAGTGGAACCAGATGCTAGCATGGAGGTAGTTTTTATTGTTTATATTACTGTGCCCTTTGGAAATGAGATGTTCTTAAGACATTTCACATGTACTCTTAAAATGTGTCACTAGTTTTACTGTTTTTGTTGTGGTTTCCAGAAACACAGTGACCCATTTTAATGTAAGAGTGTAGTGATACTATAAATATTTTAAGTCGGAGTGTATTTTGTTAAGTGGGTTATAGAACAAGGAGAAATGATTAAAGTAAATCACAAAATTGCTATGAAAATGATCTGGGCTCTGGGAGGATATACAATTTTTTTTATCAGTACTTTGTTAAATGTCATCGTTTGTGAGGTGTTAGTTTGTTTTTTTTGTTTTCATACCCTAAAAAAATCAAGCAGTTGGGGTAGTATCATAACAAATGCTGAATTCATATCAAGTCTGTTTTATTTACATTGCCCCAAATCCCATATTCAGATATATGGACAAAACGTGAAACCTATTTGATAGACTGTGGGTCGACTTCTGATCATAGGGTTGGCATTTTGATCCACAGTCTCTCCTGTGTCCCTCTACTGTGCTTTATTCATAACTTGCTCATAAACCGACACTAGCATCGTGTTTCTGCTTCTTTTTTTTTATAGAATAAGGCCCCACAGATGCTGACCCCAACTCGAAGAAAACCTCTTGAAAGTGATTTTGAGACCATCAAACTCATCAGTAATGGAGCTTATGGGTAAGAAGAAAGGTCCATCGTTTCATGAACCTTTTTCAGCAAACCATAGCAGCTGTTGGAGGTTGAAATAGTTGCTAAGTAACCTTTGAGTGTTTATATATATATGTGTGTGTATATTGGCTAGGTGGTTTTCAACTAATTATGCAGCAGCGTGTTGCTTTATTCTGTGACCATGGCTTAATAAAGACAGGGAGTTTCATGACTCCTTCACACTATCAGCCAGAACAGAAAATGACAGTTATCTCGATTCACCCCTGTGGGAATCCCCAAATTTTCAAAGAGAGGAGTGCCAAAACGTCATCCCCTTTGGCTATAATGGTGGTTGTGGTTTGATCATGATCCTGTGGAGGCCACTGTGCAGAGATGCCCTATCTGTGCAGTCATGAGTTGAATTACAATGAGGTAAAGGGAAGCTCAAATCTAGTGTGAAAGCCATCAAATTAGGTAGCCAGTGGAGCAGTGGAATAAACCTCAACCCTTCTTTTTGCTTGTTTTTTCAATGAGAATATTCCCTTAAGATAACAGGACTAATGTGTTTTTTGACAGAGCTGTGTATCTGGTCCGCCACAAGGAGACCCGCCAGCGGTTTGCCATGAAAAAGATAAATCGACAGAACCTGGTTCTGAGGAACCAAATCCAGCAGGCATTTGTAGAGCGGGACATCCTAACCTTTGCCGAGAACCCCTTTGTTGTCTCCATGTTCTGTTCCTTTGAGACACGACGTCACCTTTGCATGGTCATGGAGTATGTGGAAGGTAAACTAGAAAGAGGCTGCTGTGACCGATGCATTTTTCTGTTTAAACCAGTAGTTTACAGCAAGCAATAATGTTGAACTACCATAATTTCAACAGTACAAGTCTGAATCAAATTTGCAGTGTCAATTCATACTCGACAAATTGTTTGTGTTGCTTTGACAGTCAATTGGCTACTGCAACTTGGTAACAAAATATAGTGTGGGAGATCCAGTTCTTATGTTCTAACCCCTAATTTCCATGGGGTGTGGCTGCGTTGCGTTCCATTTGTGACTGTCGCTGCTGCTGATCGCTGCCAGTCTCTCTGATCTGTCTCACATGCGGCTGTCTTGTCTGCTTTGTTAAAGATACGCATATAGTCTATTTTCATTGGCATCTGACAAAGTTTGACCCACCAGTCAGATGGTGCTTTCCCCAAAGATATCTATGTGACACATAGGCTACAATAAATTTGCCCCGTGATGATGAATGTGTTGTTAACAACTGGAAAAGCCACAAATTTTTGGTACGTGTTTCATAAGGACTTAACTGTAATTGTTAAACTTGTTAATTGTAGTCTTTGTAAACTACAACACAAATAAGAAATACAACAATAAACACAATTAAAGCTGACAAAAATAAATCATTTAACTAGGAAACCTACTTACCTAGGATGCTCAAAAACAAAGAAAAATATTCTGCATGAAAAATCAGCAGCTCAGCGAGCCATTCTGCAGATGCTCTGCCAATGGACCCGGTGGGGGATGAAGCTGGACAGAGGACGGATCAAAACTGGATTTCAGACAGAATTCAACACAGCCACATCCAGTGGAAATGAGGGGTTAAGGTTTTCTGTTTTTCTTTTTTTTTTTAAGGTGGAGATTGTGCCAACTTACTAAAGAACATGGGCCCACTGCCTGTAGAGATGACAAGGATGTACTTTGCTGAAACAGTCCTCGCACTGGAGTACCTTCACAACTATGGCATTGTGCATCGGGATCTCAAACCTGACAAGTAAGAACACAAACTGACTGCCTCTTAACTCCTGATGAAGGGTGTTTTCTGTGTGAGACCAGATTTATTTATTTATTTTTCAGTCCTTCTGTATTTGCATCTGGCTGCTTGCATTTGCTTGCAGAATATGGTGAAAGTTCAAAGGGAAGGCTTTGTTAATTCTGAAGATTTTGTCTTTTCCACCCACCAGTTTATTAATCACATCCATGGGTCACATCAAGCTGACAGACTTTGGCTTGTCTAAAATTGGCCTGATGAATATGACCACCAACCTGTACGAGGGTCACATAGAAAAAGACACAAGAGAGTTTGTTGACAAGCAGGTGAGAAGGTTTCTGATGTAAGAGACAAAACATCTTTTTTTAAGAGAACAAATTACAATAATATGCAACAGCTCTGATTATGGAAGCAGTGGTGTTTGTTTGCCCGGACTGATCTGTGTTGGTTTGCTTGTGCAGGTGTGCGGCACTCCAGAGTACATTGCCCCAGAGGTGATCCTCAGACAGGGCTATGGGAAGCCCGTGGACTGGTGGGCCATGGGAATCATCCTCTATGAATTCTTGGTGGGCTGTGTCCCCTTTTTTGGAGACACTCCAGAAGAACTTTTTGGGCAAGTTGTCAGTGGTGAGTGGTGAAATGAACCAAAAGAAATGTATTACCAAACCTAGAAAACAGCGCTAATTGACATGATCTAAAAATGTTCCCATTAGGTCCCAGTAAGGGTAATAAAACATCATTGTATCTTACACTACGTTAGCAAAACTTAGTCTGTACTTAATCTTGTTCATATGAAAATGTTTTATATGTGTAAAGAAAAGGCTAGCATACAAAGTAAAAGAAATACATTATTGTCAGTGTATCTGGCTTTCGGAAGACGCTGCAATACCAAACAATTAGATTAGATTTTATTTTCTTTATGTGGCTGTTACCTTCTCCAGAAGCTATGTTATTGTTATTTACTGCTCTCATCTGTGATCCTCTGACTGGCCTGTATTTCTCTGATTTGCAGATGAAATCGTTTGGCCTGAAGGAGACGATGGCTTACCTACTGATGCCCAGGACCTGATCACCTGCCTACTGAGGCATAGCCCTTTGGACCGACTGGGAACTGGTACTGCTGAGTTTAGAGTGTTCTCCTAATATTAAAGTTCAATATAACAATTTTTGTTAATCCAAAAAAAATCAAAACAGTGACTTCCAACTAGACATATTTATTTTAAACTTTAAGTATTTATTGAAAACCATGATTTAAAAATGACAAGTCAAATGATTTTGGGAATCAATGTGAAGATTCAAATAGGAAACACGTGAACATTTGTTTAAAAATCGGATCATGGAACTTTTTCCACTTAACTGGGGTTGCAGGTGGAGCCTCAGAGGTCAAACAGCACCCCTTCTTCCTGGGTTTGGACTGGAATGGACTCCTGCGGCAGAAGGCTGAATTCATCCCTCAGTTGGAGGCGGAGGATGACACCAGCTACTTTGACAGTACGTTATAGCTGAGATTATGTCAAATTTGATCTGATTAATGTTACATCCTGGCTTCAGACTTAAAGGGCATTCAGAATACATTAGACCAAAATACTGTTTTAGCTAGTGTGACAACAAAGCGCAGCATTTATGGCAGTTGTTTACAAACAGACCTCTGCTCTGCTTCTTAGTGGCACTGATGTACGGGGATTGATGACGAAAACCATTTCAGATTGGGTTCTCTTGAGCGTATGCTCAGTGTTTGGGGAACTTCATGATGTCAAGTATCATGCTGTCAAAAGTGTTATTATGATATGCCGTACAAACGAGGACAGGTCCCTTGTATTTCCTTCTTTTAAGTTATCTGGTAATATATTTTAACTGTGTGCAATGAAGTTAAGTACTTGGGTCATGTCATCAATGATTGTTTGTCTGATGACGGGGATATATATCGGCAGTGCCGTATGTTGTATGTACAAGCTAATGTACTGGCACGGAAATTTGGTTCATGCTCGGTTGGAGTAAAATTGGCTTTGTTTAAGGCTTATTGTACCTACTTGTACACTGCTCATCTGTGGTGTAATTATAAAAAAGGGCAGTCTTTGGAAACTATCAGTGGCTTATTATGACGCCCTAAGGCTATTATTGAAAAAGCCTAGATGGACGAGTGCTAGCAAACTGTTCGTGTCATCTCGAATTAGTACATTTTCAGCTGTTTTAAGAAACCTGATGTTTAAATTTATTTGTCACTTGAATGGTTCTGAAAATCATATCATTTTATTGTTGACTAATGTTGCATACAGTGACATGCGTTTTACTTCTGCTCTCTGGAAACACTGGTATGCCTGCCTTTTAAAGGGATAGTAGTTTATGGTTGTTCTCTTGTTCTCGTTTTTATTTTATTTTATATTGTTTCTTTTAATTGTTCTTTTATTGTCTCTTTGTTCTAATTTGGACCTTGAGTCTATAATAAAGTGTCATTCATTCATTCTCTTTATTTTTTTCAAATATTTACTTCTTTGTGGGTATTTCTCTGAAAAGTTGTTTCTGTCTTCAGCACGATCAGACCGCTACCGTCATTTGGCATCTGATGAAGATGAGGAAACTAATGATGAAGAGTCTTCCTTGGAAATCAGACAGTTCGCTTCCTGGTCACATCGCTTCAGCAAGGTAAATGCTCCATGACTGGATGGAAGACCTTTGCTGGGTTTTCTCTTTGTGCTATGCATTATTAACAACCTAACTCACAACAAAATGTGTAAAGGACAGTCACAATGAACGTGTTAGTTGTCAAAACACTGACTAGTTTAACTCAAGAAAAAGATGCATGTAAAATTAACCAGTGTGCAAGATAAGATGACCAGGACCACATCTAAAAAAGCAAAGAAATGACCTCTGCCATTCCTTGCTGTACAGATGTCAAAGTAGACTGAACCTTCAGTTTGGCTGCCGTATATACAATGCATGACATCATCTGAAAGCTCTGCAACAGTCCAGAGGCCATCTCACTTTATGTATTTTCCACTGTCAGGTTTACAGCAGCACAGAATATCTGGCAACACCATCCAACCTGAGCTTCTCCTCCGATCGCAGCTACAGTGAGGACAAGGAAGACCGCGGGGACGTGGGAGGGCTCAGTCCCTCCCCAAGCCCAGCAGAGGGAAGTGTGGAGCGCAGACATGCTGGACGCATGGCCAGGTCAGCACAGTGTCAAATACATCACAGTGTATGTTATAAGCTCCTTAGCTCTTGTACTTCATCTTGTGTTTTTTGTTGTTTGTTTTTTTTTTTTGTCTTGTTTAGCACCTTGTTGCTAGGTTACTTGTGAAATGCTGCCAAAAATTGTAGGAAATGAATGGTTTGCCAGCCCTTGGAGCATTTACTTGTTTCAGTGTAAAAGCAGCAAGCAGACAAAACACAATGTTGGTGTGGTGTGATCACTTGGACTCTTGTACCAGGTGATTTACTTTTCCAACTGGTCTCTGGTTGTTTGTAGCCTTCCCCCGCAGGCCTCCTCTAGCTCCTCCCAGTCTGAGAGGAGCACCAGCCCCCTGGTGATGAGCAGCACCCACAGCCTGGACACGATGCCCCGCTTCGCCCTCTCCACAGATGAAGAAGGTAAAACCCCACTAACGTCTTTATGTTTCTGTTCATGGTGTGTTTCAGTTCTTGCATATTTACATACTCTTTACCTTTTAGCTGTGTCACCTACAGCTGAAATGGTTGTTTCGAACCTTCGGAGGATCAGGATTCGCAGCAACAGCACAGGGGCCAAGCACTCATCTCCCAAGGACCTGGCCGGACCTCGACGCTTTGGTAACCAGCTGGAGACGCCGGACAGACAGAGGCTTCCCTGCGGAGGGAAGGTTCCCAAGTCAGCCTCCATTTCAGCTCTGTCTCTTATCATCACTCCAGGTACAACAGAATTAACTTAACAATGAGACACTGGTGTTAAGTGCTACACTTCGACCCAGACCGTTTACAGTTATAATCTGTTATCTAAATAGAAACAAAATGTTACCTGTTTAATTGTTCTCATTAATGACAGTTGGGATTATCTGGCTATAACTAGATGAAAATAGGTCAAATGTAACAAAAATGTTCCTGTGCTTGTTGCAGATGACTTTCCTGGTGGCCTCCAGCCCAGTCCCATCTCCCCACGCTCGCTGTCCTCCAACCCCTCGTCTCGTGACTCCTCACCCAGTCGGGATCTGTCACTCAGCCCTGGCAGTGTGAGGCCACCCATCATCATCCACACCTCAGGGAAGAAGTACGGCTTCACTCTGCAGGCCATCCGGGTCTACATGGGTGACAGCGACGTCTACACAGTGCATCACATGGTGTCGGTGGGTGTGGCTTCTAAGATTAAAATTGATATTTGCCTAAGACTCACAGCTACAACTGTGTCCACATCAAGTCATGTACTTCACTTTTGTGATCCCAACCCAGAGGAGAGTGGTATGAAAAGATGGTTATGTAAGGCAGTGTAACTCCTCTCCTCACACTCACTGTGTTGCTGTTTTAACAGAGTGTGGAGGAGGGCAGCCTGGCTCACCAGGCAGGTCTCCGCACTGGAGACCTCATCACCCACGTCAACGGAGAGTCTGTCCAAGGCCTGGTCCACCCTGAGTTGATAGAACTGTTATTGAAGGTATAACAGCTCACTGAGACTTTTGTGGCTTGCTGTCATTTAGTTTGAAATTCAGTTTAAGTTGAATTGTTTGTCCTTTAGCACAAATTAAATCTTTTACTCCTGTAAAATGTGTAGAGCGGCAGTAAGGTGGCGCTTCACACCATAGCACTTGAGAATACATCAATCAAAGTTGGACCAGCTCGAAAGACCAAACACACAGGCAAGATGGCTCGTCGCAGCAAGAAGAGCAGGAGGAGAGATAATTATGACAGGTTCGGCTTCCTCTCACTCTCTGCAGCTCTGCACTGTTACTCTGAACTCTTGTTTACTCTGGGAGGTTGGAAAAACAAACCTGCAAAATTCAGTCCTGTGTCTCCATCTAGTGTCGCACTGTTTCATGAGGTTGACTAGCAACTACGTGTATGTTCTGTTGTACTGCTGAATACCCTGCCTCGACATTTGTCAGTGCAGCTTTACACTATACACTTGTTTTTTTTATGTTGGTTTTAAAATGCATAGGTGTTAATATTTAAATAATTTTAATAATAATTTATTTATTTTAGTTATTAATGTTTTATTTACTGAAACAGATCATCCAAATTTTCAGTTTTGTGCATGTTTTTTTTAATACAGAAAAAACCTTGACTGTGAAAGAATAAAGATAATTCCAGTTAGATGTTGAAGTTGTGACGCTAACAGAGATTGACATTACATAAGAGAACCATCAGAACTCACAGAATATCCCCCGAAGTTTGTGTCTGTGCCGTTGCATAACTCACTGATCTACACCATGTCAAATATTTGACTCTTCTTCCTCTCCAAGGCGGCGAAGCATTTTGAAGAAGCTGTCTAAACAGAGTACAGTGATGCACGGCAGTCGCAGCTTCTCTTCAGGTCTCCATCACTCAGTTTCCTCCAGCGAGAGTCTTCCAGGGTCCCCAACACACAGCCTCTCCCCTGGCCCCTCCACTCCCTCCCGGAGCCCTGCACCTGATCATCAGGGCGTTGGTGAGTTTGGGCTTATTGATGTGAACATGAAATGGTTCTTGTGGGTAGAAAAGAAATAGGGTCAGTAGAGGCTTTGCATTTGCATTTTGAATCTTTGGAATATTCACAGATGATGCCTTGGTGATTATCTTGTATAGCACGGACTGTGTTCAAATAATGGTGCGTATAAATTTTGTACAATGTGAACTATTTAAAATTGTTTTGCTGCTTTCCAGAAAACAACTCTCCTCAGAGCACATCTCCTTGCTCCAGCTCTCCCAGTTCTCCCGCTGCACACATTCGGCCCAGCTCACTTCACGGCCTGAGCTCCAAACTCAGCACACAGCGCTTTAATAAGGTGGGCCGCCGGAAGTCAACCAGCAACATCCCGCCCTCACCGCTGGCCTGCAACTCCTCCTCGTCCTCTACCCAGCCTCTTTCTCCACAGCGCTCTCCCTCCCCACTACCAGGCTTTGCCAAAACTCTTCATACCTATCATGGCAAAACCCTGTCACCACCTACCATTGTTAGACACATTGTCCGGCCCCGCAGTGCTGAGCCACCGCGATCCCCTCTGCTGAAGAGGGTGCAGTCAGCTGAGAAGCTTTCTGGAGTGTATCTTGCTGATAAGAAGCCATATGCCCCCCGTAGGCACACACTGGAAGTGCCATTGTATGGTGAGGGGGACCTGCTGGGTGATTCCGAGGCAGAGGTTGCCTGTGGAGGCACTTACATCGGGGCTGACCACAGCAGGCTGGGAGGATACATCTGCAGTCAGAGGATGAGGGACTCTGGGATTGAACGATCAGAACAGTTGGTTGTGATGAGAAAGCTCAACTTGTCAGAGAGGCGAGACTCCTTTAAGAAGCAGGAGGCAGTGCAGGAGGTGAGCTTTGACGAACCAGAGGAGAAAACCAGCACCACGCTAACAGCGACCACCACGGCTCCAGGAGCCCATACACAACTTCATCAGCCGCAGCAGCTCAGGACAGCCTGGATAGTCACAGGAGCTCAGACCAGTGAGGAGGTGGAGCTGGAAGTGCCGGTGGTGAGGAGGTTCACATTAGTGCCCCAGATTGCTGTGCAGGGCTCGACAGAGAGTGAGGAGCAGGATGAATGGCAGCCATGTTCAGAAGAAGAGGAAACCACAGAGAAACCTGAGCCCAATGTCATTGTCACTTCATCTCAGCAGCAGCAGGCAGGACATCCTCTTACCGGCAGCAGTTGCAGTCAGGCGGCAGAAACCACTTCCACTCGCCCTTCAACAGAGACGACTGAGTGCAGAGTGGAAAGTCTACAAACAGGCCATCTGAGAAAGTGACAGCTCACCGCTGAACAAATTTCAATTTCAGATCTCTTCTTTCAAGCTTGACATGCACCTCTGCTGGTTTTTCAGTCTGAGTCAGATAAACTGGAAGCTGTAAATGCATTTACAGACCTGGCTTGCTGAAAGAGCATGGGAGATTTTACTTGAATTTTTTTTATTGTAAATATTTGCCTGAAGGCATTGCAGATGTTCTGGTTGTATTTATTACATTTGTAAACTATGATGAGTTGGTATCAGGGAAAGCGGGATGTTCTCATGAGTAGCTAAGGCTCAACATTTTTGTGTTTTATGTCTTTTGACAGGCTTTTTTTCTATAAATGTCTATTTTTTTAAATCAATGTTTATGGTACCAAGGAGTTTGATAATGCTGGTAATAATTGTTGTAGGACCAAAAGGTGTGAGAAGTAATTTTACAAGCTGAAATCATGCTTGTTTTTTTCTCCTCAGTGTCTGTTCAAATGTGAATAGCACAGTTTCCACTAGAATAATAATGCAACAGTATAATCTTGATCTTCATAAACTTTAGCTTGACCTTTGGTTCACACTATGAGCAACATGGTTGATGTGCAGTTTTGCCTACATTATACAGTTATAAAACTCATACTTTATGGATCAGGGTGAACACAAAAGCTACCAAATGTTAATTATGTTGCAAGAAAGTTGTACAAAACTGCTCATCTTTGCACTGCTGGAATTCTTCCATTTTGCACTTGTCAGACTCAAGTGTTCACAAAACAGTCTCATGTGTAAGAAAACAGAAGTCCTGAGTTACATTTACAGCAAGGGTAGCTGTGAGGCCCACGAACTTTGAATCTGTAAAAAATTTAATGCAATGTATTTCCACTGGCTGTTCCGTGCAGTATGAATTCATGGTAGCAGCATGGTTTTTCTAAAACATGGACTCAGTGAGTGCAGGGTTATTAAGACATTACAACTCAAAAGGGGTTTACAGGCCACGCTAACAGTGCAAATCGAATCAGTTGTGTTGGTTGTAATCTCAAAGATCAGTTTTTTCTGCTGGCTGAAGCTCTGGATGTTGTACAGTCATGTTTGTGATACCACATGATAGATGTAGCTCAGATTTGTTTTTCTTCCTGTGCACATTTTGTAAACATCTGTAAACACGGATCCAGCACAGCTCCATGTCTAGCTGGAATAACCGGTTGTATTCAAAGCATGTATCTAGCAGGGAAACCATTGAGCAGCCAAATTACTTCTTCTGAGCCAGGATGGAATCACAGCCTTGTTGTTTGTTTTGAACATTTTGGTTTAGGTTTTAAACATTCCTACAGTAACAACACATTTTGAACTTAGGAAGTGTTGTCTGTGTTTTTTTCTGAAATGGTAGCATTTGGTTTTTTTTTGGGTTTTTTTTTTTAAGAGCATGTGGGAGACACTATACCTGTTTGACCTGTTTACATCGGGGGGTGGGGGTGGAGTGCACTAATGTATTTTGACATGACTTTTGTAACTAAATGTGGAAGGTGAACTAAAAATAGCAGAGGGACACATTTACATTGAATCCAAACACAGGGCTTCTTTGAACAAAGGTTTTACGTCTTTGTATTGTGCAAATATTGATGTATATTTTGATAACTAGGTTGTGTATTATTCATGATCATGCACAGTGACAGTTTGTGGCACCAGGATTTTTGGGAGGTCTTTACAAAACACCTTTGTGGGATTCAAAACAGTATTTCACATCCATGGTCGATTGGATGTACTTTCTGCTACAGAGATGGAGTTTTGAGGTTGACTGTCTTCTTCGTCAGTGGCTCTTACTGACTTTTGTACCAAGTTTCTCTTCAGACTTCTGTTTATGTAGCATCAGATTTGTTGATGTGTTACTTAAATCCCTCTTGCTCAAAAAAAAAAAAAAAGATCTTCTCCTTAAACTTTGTGATGATGGCCTTTCCAGGTGCTGTCGTTGTGTTAGTGAACAGTGCGGCTCTGTTATTCCTGCAGTCTGGAAGAATTGTTTACAATGAACCAATGTGCTATGTACTGTATAAACATGGTATATCCTGTGGCTGTATATGATGAAACTACCCTCTTTGATACCATAGAAGAAAAGTACACGTAAAAGTTACATATCTGTTTTGTTTTGTAGAAATTGTTCTTGAAGAGTACATTAGCACCAAGCATTTTCTGTATTTGCATCCTTTTAAGACTATTCTCAACTTTATGAAGTTGCATGGAGGAAAAAAACTTTAATTTACTGGACAAAGAGATGAGTGGGAAACTTTCTACCAGAGAAACTTACCTGTTGGCCCATGTATATACTCATCCTGGTTTGTACAGAACTTTTTACATATGCACATTTTGCAGGATGAATTCAGACACAGTCGCACATTAAGGGACCACAGATGCTATAAAGTGTATTTTTAAAAGATTATATAGTTAAAAGATATTTCACTAATACACAGAAAACACACCAGTCTTAAATGATACAGAAGGATGTTCACAACAAGTCCCATCTCTGATTACTCTGCATTTGCATGTAGGCTTATGTTTTCACTTCATTTATACCATTTTTTAAACCTGCATTTTTTTATGGAGCGCATATGAAGCTGTTGCTTTGCAGATCTCTACGGACTGAAAGTTTCATGTCATAGTAGTAGTAAGAGACGGGAGCTTCGGCCACCGGAGGTCAGCGCAACATCTTCTCAGTCAGTTTTAAACTTACTCTTTTTGAACAAACTGGCAGGTCGACCTGTTGTACTGTACATGTACATGTGTTCTCTTGTGGACTCTTCTGTTCAGTGCATGCTGCATGAGAAAAGCACACCTCTATAATACTTAATTGCATGGTATACTGGCGTTGTCGCCCTGTACTGTGTTTTCTTGTGCAACAAATAAAATTTGTATTTCTCTTGGGAGCCTCTTTAAATCTGACTCCGCTAGTGTTTGAGTTTTATGGATGTTATGATTGTTTACTACACAGAGTGCTCTTACACAACTTCATCTCACATTTTTACTTTGTGTGCAATCATCTAACAAGTAATGCTGCTAATACTGTAAGAGACATTGCAATAAATATTTTGAGATTAAAGTAAACGGATTGCAAGCCAGTGACTTCTGTGCCGGTCCCAAGCCTGGATAAATAGAGAGGGTTGCATCAGGAAGGGCATCCGGTGTAAAAACATGCCAAATTTAAACATGCGAATCATCAGTGTGAATTCCATACCGGATCAGTCAAGGCCCGGGTTAACAACAACAACCGCCACCAGTGCTGTTGACCTACAGGGTGCTGG
>NW_018128000.1:1155452-1156125 GCF_001952655.1 Monopterus albus
GGACATGATGGAGAGAAGGAAGGTAGATATACTGTGTGTGCAGGAGACCAGGTGGAAGGGTAGCAAAGTCCGTAGCATTGGAGGGGGATACAAACTGTTTTATTATGGTGTGGACAGGAAGAAAAATGGGGTAGGAGTGATCCTGAACGAGGAGCTCATGAGGAATGTTTTAGAGGTGAAAAGAGTGTCAGACAGGGTGATCAGTTTGAAGTTGGACATTGAAGGGGTAATGTTGAATGTAGTCAGTGGTTATGCTCCACAAGTAGGTTGTGAGTTAGAAGAGAAGGAGAGATTCTGGAGTGAGTTAGATGAGGTGATGGAGAGTATTCCCAGAGGGGAGAGAGTGATGATTGGGGGAGACTTCAATGGGCACATTGGTGAGGGGAACAAAGGTGATGAGGAGGTGATGGGCAGGTTTGGTGTCAAGGGAAGGAACCTAGAAGGACAGATCTTGGTGGACTTTGCTAAGAGGATGGAAACACCTATTTCCAAAAGAGGGAGGAGCATAGAGTTACATATAAGAGTGGAGGTAGGAGTAGGCAGGTAGACTACATTCTATGTAGACGAGGCAATCTGAGAGAGATTTGTGACTGCAAAGTGGTGGTAGGAGAAAGTGTAGCCAGACAGCATTGGATGGTGGTGTGTAGGATGACTCTGGTGGTCAGGAAGAAGA
>NW_018128000.1:1157188-1168808 GCF_001952655.1 Monopterus albus
AGCACTACTGATGCAATTTTTGCTCTGAGAATGTTAATGGAGAAGTATAGAGATGGTCGGAAGGAGCTGCATTGTGTCTTTGTGGATTTAGAGAAAGCATACGACAGAATGCCAACAGAGGAGCTATGGTACTGTATGAGGATGTCAGGAGTGGCAGAGAAGTACGTCAGAGTAGTTCAGGATATGTATGAGAGGAGTAGTGAGATGTGCTGTAGGTCAGACAGAGGAGTTCAAGGTGGAGGTGGGGCTACATCAAGGATCGGCTTTGAGTCCCTTCTTGTTTGCTATGGTGATGGACAGGTTGACAGATGAGGTCAGACAGGAATCTTCGTGGACAATGATGTTTGCGGATGACATTGTGATCTGTAGTGAGAGCAGAGAGCAGGTGGAGGAACACCTGGAAAGGTGGAGGTCTGCTCTGGAAAGAAGAGGAATGAAAGTCAGTCATAGTAAGACAGAATACATGTGAATGAACGAGAGGGAGGGAAGTGGAACAGTGAGGTTACAGGGGGCTGAGGTCAAGAAGGTGCAGGAGTTTAAGTATTTGGGGTCAACAGTCCAGTGTGATGGGGAGTGTAGGAAAGAGGTGAAGAGGCGAGTGTAGGCAGGTTGGAGTGGGTGGAGAAAGGTGTCGGGACTGTTGTGTGACAGAAGAGTGGCAGTAAGAATCAAAAACTATGTTTGTGAGAGCAGGATGCAAAAATTTGCTCACCAGTGGCCACATCCAGCTGAATTAGTGTCTGTGATGTTGCAGGTAAATTGTTTTTGATCTTAATGAGACTTAAAAATAATATTAACCATAATATTAAACAGCAATACAGTAACAGTAAACAGGCATGTGTGGTTGTTAGTTGTGAATCATTGCTGCACAGTGGAATGGTGCACCTACACTTCTGTGTAAGGTACACTTTCCTACAAATCGTTAATTGGACAATAAACCTTAGAGCAATACCTGTAAATATTCATTGTACAGATTATACAGACTCATGCAGGTCTCTAGTACTCTGTTTTAAGTACTCAATTTTTATCCCTATTTATCTCATTTCAAAGAACATTCCTTTGTTGTCTGCGTTGTTTCCTGTCTGTTTATACTGCTTATTCTGCATTGTTTGCATGGTTATTGATGTTAATACTGCTGTTTTGTTATATTACTCAGCCTTATGCTGGTCTACTGTTGGCACATTGATGCCGATGTACCACAGTCAAATTCCTCGTGTGTCCAACACACCTGGCCAATAAAGCTGATTCTGATTCTGATTAATAGCTACATGACAGTTTGGCTTTGCCTCCGTCACTTAGAGAGCCCATATTTGTCTAGCATTACCACAAGGCTTGAAGCGTCACAGAGTTTATCAGCTCTGGAAATGGCTTCAGTGCCCAAACGTTTCCTGATGCCACACTTAGATTCTTTTTATGATGTGTGCTACGAGCTTCTGTAAAATGGGTCGGTTCTTTTACAGTACAGGAACGTAGGAGAAATGAGAGGAAGTACTAGGAATAAGACAGAAGAAGATGTGATATCAAGACTGAGATGTGGGCATACTAGTTTGAGAAGTACATTGAAGTTGATAAAGAAGCATAATACAGGGGAATGTGAGTTGTGTAGGGTACAGGAAACGGTGGAACATGTCATGGTTTGTCTCAGGTGGAATGAACTTTAGTAGGGATATAAGACACAGAGCACTTCTTAGGTTTTTAGAGAGTAAAGGACTGAGCAAAGCATTATAATGTGAACTGAGTGAGGTTATTTTATTATAATAGTAGTAGTAGACCGTGCTGATCAACACTCCAGTGTGGAAGGTGACAGTAATGCACCTAAAGCTGTTTGCCAACCGCCATTAAACAATAGAAAAAAAGAAAGAAAGAAAGAAAGAAAGAAAGAAAGAAAGAAGTCTCTGTATTGCTACAGTTTTCCTTCCAAGCCGTCAGGTGTCAGTAACGGGCTGAGAAACATTTTCACATTAGAGAAGAAGCTGTGTGTCCTTCACAACAGCAAACATGGCGACTGCTACAAAAATCATTCAGAGGCTGCGAAATTTTCTAACAGGGGTGAGCAACAAAACTATGGACAAACTTTAAAGTGGAATCATTGTAAGGATAATATGAGCCTGTTTCCGTAGTACACTTTGGAACAGGGATAGTTTAAAGGTTTTAGCTAGCGTTAAAGAGCTAGCTGTAAGACTGTGAACTACAAGAATGCAAATGAGATAATCAATTCGGTGGTATTTTTCAGCGTGACCTGCAAGCCAAATTGCAGCTGCGATATGAGGAGATTTCAAAGAGGTAAGACTTCCACCATGTCATCCTGTGAAAAATTCAGGTGGGTTAACTGAGCTTCCCTATATTGCTGATAAACACAGACGCATTTACACATAGAACCTTATTAATACTGATAATTAAGTAGCGTGTTGATAATTTGTTATACCACTGCCACACATAGTGATGGGCAGTCGAGGCTTTGTTGAAGCTTCGACATAGCGTTCACACAAATGGTTCATTACTCGAGGCTTCAATGACACAGTGCTCAAGTAGGACATCTAGTGGTCAAGAAAATGAAGTGCAAACAAGATGTGTCACTTATTGGTTCATGGATTGTTTGGGATTTGATTCACCATGCACATTCCTGTTCGACTACACTACATGGTTGTATGGTTTCAAGCTGGCACAATAAAATAAACATGGACACATGTTGAAGACCATGTTTCTTATGTGGCACGTCTGAGTGTAACCCTATATGCTCTTCACTTATATTTTGTGTTAAACATTGAAATGGTGCTGCTACATTCATGAGATGTGTTCTACAAATTCAGACAGATGTCATTTGTACAAAGTTTGTTTTGGGGTTCACTGGTAAAGAGGTTCATGGGTATGTGAGTAAAGAGGGTGTGCTTGTTTGTGTAACTGTTTATGAGTTTTTATTGAAAAATAACAGTAAATCCACAGTGTTCGGACACAAGCAGTTTCTCCATTTACAGACCATTTCCCCAGCCTTGGAAAAACCTGTTCACATGGCACAGATGAGGCTGGGGTACACAGGAAATGCTTGGATAATTCATAGAGGTTTGGGTAAACAGTTTTATGGGTGGCCCAGTATGTGAGGGGGGTCATCAGTTCTTTCCAGGGGAGGATCAGCCCGTTTCTCTTCCACAATTGCATTAGCTGTGGCGCTTTGCATGTGCCTGGCTCTGTGTGCATTTTGATCCAAAAGTCTCCACCTGAAAAATATCATCATCACCAGAAATGTCACTAGTCATGCCTTATTCAGAATCAAATAAAAATGAAATACCTGTGGAGGCTGCTGCTGGTGCTGGAGGATGAGTTTTCCAGTCTAAATACAAGTGAAATTAAAACAACGCTCATACTTACCTTATTATCTGGCAGCAATTGGAAATCACCCCAAACTAGTATTAGAGCTGAATCCTGACAGTCCATCAGGAGACTGCTGTCACTTGTGTCAGTATGTTGTAGAAAAAAAAACCCTTCGCTGTGTCAAGCGCCAACCCCCGAGGCGGAGAAGTGAAGCTAATGCTTAAGTGCCAAAACCTACAGTTCTTCGAACGGTCGCTTTTGGCTGGCTCCCAAATTGCCCAGCTTTACATCAGAAATAAACATGCTTGTAGCCTGGCACAAACAACAAGCTTCAGAAAACCCACTGAATGATGGTGGCTTTATCCAGTTTTTATATACAGTCAATGGGCTGTGCTGACAATTGGTTGATCTGATGTTTGATCAGTCAAGTTAGAGTTTAGGGCTCCAAAGTTGTATGTATGCACTCTCAGTTTTGCTATCCACAACCACACAATCTAATCAAATCCCCCTGTTTAGGTTTTTCAGCATAAATCCACTCTAAAGAACCACTGGCATCCAATAAGACTTTAAAGTCATCCGTTGGTTACTCAAACTGATCATCCTGAATCCTATTCATCATCTCACCAGTCCCTAAATAACATGCAGCTTTCTTGTTTTGTCTCAAAGGCTGCTAAGTTTAGGACCTGACAGTCCTAGAAAAGATGCAGAATTTGTATAGAGCCAGAGAGAAAGTATTGTCACTGCCACAACTTAGAACTCAAATCCATCCACAGCTTTTATAAGTGGACCGTTTTTCACAGTAACTTCTGTTCACATTGTTTTTCCCTATAGGACACAGCCACCACCCAAACTGCCAGTAGGGCCGAGCCACAAGTTCGCCAGTAACTATTACTACACCAGAGATGGACGTAGAGAGTCTGTACCAGCCACAGTGGTCATGTCTTCACAGAAGGCCCTCACTGCTGGGAGGTAAATGACAATCTATCATCAACATCATACTTTAGTCTAATTAACATTGCAAGCAAACATGATGAACGGGGCTGAAATCTTCATATGTTGTTCCTGTTTTCTGGAAATGACCACACAGGTTATATAATCACAGAGTGAGCCACATACTTGTAGGTGCAGGAAAATGTGTTTGTGCTAAGCACATGCATTTAGCTAAGCTGTTACTTATGTAAAAAGTCAACTGTTGGGAAAACATTGGGAAAAAAAAAATCTAAATGAAGACTGAGACCAACATCTGGCCTACTGCCAGTGAAAATTTCCATTTGTAGTTTTTAACTGAATTTGTGGTTTGATCTCTTCTAGCCAGGTCGCTAAAGCCCCAAGCCTTCCAGTGACCCCAGGAGCTGTATATAAAGAGCCACCACTGTCCACAGACCAGCCATACCTCTGAGCAGTGGCACAAACCCTTTCAGCATCAACAACATTACTCAAACGTGCTGTGGATGCCTGACCGTTGTTGGCACCGGTTGGATCATGTACCATGGAAATTGTTAATAAAATGTGCTGTATTGTTTGATTTTTGCTGCTATGTGAATAATAGTTTGAACGTACTGGGTGCTAATGTTGCAACAGCAAATCCATTTTTAATGTAAAAAGAATAACAAACACAGGTACAGTAACTGACTAGAGTCCAACATAACGACAAACAGCCTGTTTGTGGTAAAAAAAAAAAAGATGTGGACACCATCTCCCAGCAGCTCAGCTTTTGATAATGAATCAGAACCTCTGCAGAGATGGCATTTGGATCACACTGAGCTTGAAAATCCATTCCTTGAGCTAGATTGTGTGAAATCATGATTGGACTAAATAAAACCCATTTTGGCCTGGTGTCTGGGCACTTTGGAGCAGTATTCACACTGGTATAAGCTGTTCACTTTGTGTTCAAAAGTATAGACCTCATGTTTAAAATTAAAGAATAGCTGATGAAGATCGGCGTCATCTCGCCGCCTCATGTGCATGCTGTACGTTTAACTAAACGAGTTTCCCCGCCCTTCCCGCTGCGTAACAAGCGGCACACCAGCACGGGAAAAACGAACACAGCATGATTATCGGTGGCGGAAAGGATGGGTGGTTAATGTTGGGCTGTTCATTTGGCATTTAATAAATAGCCTATAACATATCTGATGCTCTTGTCACACAGTCCAAATAATTGTTTTATAGGCATTCAACAAAAAAGTGAACCTGAGGCAGGAAGGGAAAGTGTGGAGAAAGATGTCTACGCACAGACCTTTATGGAGACAGGTGTGTAACCACCAGCTATCCATTACTACTGGCAGCAGGCAGTGGAATAGTGGGCTAAGCAATAAACATTCAAGAAAAAAAATTGTGATGTGATTTGTGAGGGCCCTGTGCCCCAGTAGAGCGTTGTCTCGCAACGCCCCCGTACCTGGGTGTAATCCTAGAATGTAGTTACTTTGACTTTCGTCTTTATCCATAAATGTGATTGGAAACACCTGTGCAGACATTTAAACATCAATTCGATCACCTTCCGCAAGGGTCAAGATGGTGAACGATTTACAATTAAGCAACACATTAGAAATGAACACCAGAAGCAACAATTTTATTTGTAAAACTACATAGTGTAAAAAAACAAAAAAACAACAAAAAAACAAAAAAAAAACAAAACAACAACATATGCATATATGGACTATTTCTCTGTACCTGAAGTTTGACAGGACCTGGTATTGCGTCATATTTCCGCGCCACGTGCTTCGTACCCGTGGAGGACATCGAGCATGGGGCATGTTGGAGGTGTATTTCTTCTGCTCGCACATTTGATCTTGCATCATATTTGGGGTAAAATACTGGAAATACCCGTGCATTTGTGTGAAAGTGACGATCTGCTTGTGTTCGGTGTTATTTCCGTGGCATGGAGGGAGGGACTGAAAGCTTTCTGTCCGGCTGTCAGTTTGAATGAACTGAAACGTATGCACGAAACTTGGCGATAGAAAGCTAGAAAGAGAAAAAATCAGGGGGTAGTCTTCAGATGTCAGCTGCCTCCTTTACAGTGCATTGATATATATTTGCAAGTGGCTGAGTAAAAATTGTTTTTGGCACAAGGTTTTCAAATATTTGCATTATATGTCTACATTTAACTTGACGTTATTTGCAGTGATTTGTAAGTGAAACCTGCAGTTCTCAAATACAGTAAAAAGTGCATTATCAGTGTAATTTTCTAAGCCTAATGGACCCCCAATTTAATCATTAAGTTTCTGAGTAACATGATGATTTTTGATGCTCATTTTTGTTCATTCTAATATTTTATAAAGTGCAACATCATTGTTGGGGATAAAACAATATCTTGGACTCAGTGTCCCAAACTATGGAATTTAGTTATACCATAAGTTGTCGCGATTTTTCAGACTTCTTATTTTATTGATTGACATCCTACAGACTAACTGTAAACTGTCTGCATGTTTCAGATGCTACAAGTGGCTCTTTGCCCACCTGCCACCAGACGCTGGAGTTCAGGTGCAGTGATGGTTCATGCATCCCAAGGCTGAGTGTTTGTGACGGACACGCAGACTGTGAAGACGATTCAGATGAACACCACTGTAGTGAGTACTATGCTGACAAAGTGATTTCATTTCACACACACCATGCACACACTTCAACAAGGTAATTCAAGGTTCCTCATATAAGACTTTAAAAGGCATTGAGACAAGAACTTTAAAAATCTATTAAAATAAATACATTTATTTTTAAATGAAAATAAAGCTGAAGATAAAATGTTAAAAATTACATTGCAGTTTCATTGTAGAGCATGATATGAAAGGATAGTCAAAATTTAATTTAATTAAGGGGGAGCAAATGGAAAAATAATGTAAAATAACAGTGTTGGAGCAGATGCCAGGTTTTCTGGGTGTTTGTTCCAGATATGTGTTGCATAAAAACTGAATGCTGTTTCTCCATAATTATTAAGAAAGACAAGAAATAAAACCTCAGTGATCCATTAACTAAAAGGATTTTATAAGTAAATCTTTAGTTGCTACAGAAAAGCAGATAATTACTTTAACATTAAAGTAAGTGCAAGAATAAAACCATGCAGCCCAGGCACAAAGGTGGGAGTGTGAAAAGAAAACATGACTGTGAATACTTCTAATAACAGAAATACAAGTAGATGCATGGAGGCAGCACCATACCTAAAATGGACACATTATACCTAAAACACACACAGTGCCGTTATTAGGTTGACACTGACTGCTGATTGTACAGATCAAAGGTGAGCTGTGTGGGATTTTCCCAGTTTCTGCTCTGCTGGACTTTAACAGGTTCAGACAATAACTACAGTATGCCTTTGTCTTTGTGTGCCCTTTTACCTACTGTACAGTTGTTGTGTAATGGAGTTTTAGCTGATTGTGACTAACTTTAAGGCAGGGGTGTGTTTAACTCAGTTTCTGAACTGTTTTTTTTTTTTTCCAGAGCAAAAGGTCCTGAATCATAAATTTTGCCATATGTTTCCTAATAGAACTTGTATTTTAAGCCAAGTGTAGATGCTTGTTTTTAATCTGAATTCCATGATTCTGGGCCTACAGGAAACTGTGCAACGTAGACTTTGTGCTGCAAAGAAATTTTATTTTATGCTGCAGTGTGGGGAGGCTTCTTTTATGATTCAGTGGAAGTCATTAGAGGCTTTGATAATGAATTCCAAAAGGATTTAGTGTTCAGCAGTAACCACAGGCTACATGTTTGCAGTGGAAAACCTCTGCAGAATAAAATATTCTCAAAAGATCCACGATTTATGGGTTAAAAATAAACATGCCAGTAGATATGAATATTGGCAGTGTTGCTTAGAGGTCAGAGAAATGAGACTGAAAGTCACTGGTTGGACTGTAATTCCAGGAAACTGCAGAAAGTGAACAATATTTACTTTGTTCAACTCAGAAGTGCAGGGTTACGTTGCAGCAGCAGAACATGGCTGGACTGGAAGAAATTGGAAAAAGAGAAAAATCAATGAAAGAAGAAATGCTTTTCTCAGTCACAGAAAAATCACTCCACTAATAGTCCAGTAAAATATGTGTGTGACAGCTTTTCTGCCTCAAAGACTTCAGTCAGACACAGTGACCTCCTGGTGAAGAACCAGGTATTTACTCAGGAAATGGTAGAAACCAAAACAGAGCTGTGTAAATAAATGACTGCTTGTTAACAAGTTTGCTATGTCAACTTTTCAAGGTCACAATGTGTTAGTGTTTGTTGTGTTTCTGGCGTGTTGCACAGCCCCCAGTGGGGTAAAGAAAATGAACAAATCAACAAATGTAAGATGCACATATGACATGAGATCCTTGTCAAAAAGGCCTTTTTTAAAATTTAAATATGACTATTAATTTATCTGTAGTATCATTATTGTGCTTTTTATACTCAACTGCTGCAAATGATGATAGATGATAGAAGATAGAGTACATTATTTATCCCAGTAGAAAATTACAGTGTCTATCAGGCAGAGTTGCTTCGAAATGCAGCTAAAAGTGAAGACCAAAGACCGTCAGAATGGCACATTCATATTTTATTTCAACACTGTTAGTTAATCATAACAAATAAAATTCACTTTGTCCCATAATACTGAACTTTCTTTCCCTGATTTGCTAAAAACTGAAACGCTGCACTGACAGACTACTTCAGACAGTTGCTCTGATTTGTAACTCTGTCACTCTTCATAGGCTATGTTTGGTGTAAGAAAGAAGAATTTGCCTGCCGCAGCAGACGGTGCATATCTCTGCGTTATCTTTGTAATGGCATCGACGAGTGTGGTGACGGGAGTGACGAATCTTCCTGCCAGAACTGCACCACTGGGTTCTTCTCCTGTGGGCTGTCTGGCCCCTGCCTGCCTAGAAACAAGCTATGCGATGGGCAGACAGACTGCAAAGATGGCTGGGACGAGATGCGGGAGTTGTGTGGTTTGCTCCAACCTCACCCACAGATGTCTCCCACATGTAGAGCGTCAGAGTTTCAGTGTGGCGATGGGCAGTGCATCCGCCAGGTCTGGAGGTGTGACCACTCACGAGACTGTTCCGATGGCAGCGATGAGGACAACTGTGGTGAGTGATGTCATACGGCTGTGCTTACTTGGAAGAATGTTGAAATGGCCAAAAAAGGGTTATTACTGTGGTGCATTAATGTTCTCATGGCTGAATGGCAGCAGATTCTTGCAGTGAAAGCTTTTACAGCAGCAAAATAATTCCCCCAGTTTTCGAATGAGATGTTCAACAAGAACCTCAGAATGTTGTTGTAGTTTGTTACCCAACCAGAAGAGTTGTATAGTTCCACTTTATTCTGCACAGTGGCTTTTCAGAAAGTCTTCCAGTGTGTAGGAACAGGGACCCTTTAACTCCCCTAGTTTTCAGTTGAGTCATGGTCACTAATCATCATCATCATCATCAAACCAGTTTAGAACAAGCTCTCATTTTCAGCGATGCACTGACATACAATTAACACCATATATACAGATGGATCAAATAAAATCAGTTTTAAAAACCCAGTAACACAAGTCACACATTAAAACAATAATATACAGAAAATCAATATAAATAAAATCACAATAAAACACGGTATCCAGATCATATATAAAAGCTGTTTAAATTGAAAATATGGAATGAGAATAGCCAGTCTTGTCTTTTTCTGCAAAATATTCAATTTTTGTGGTCATAGTAGTGATGGGCAAATGATACCGAGGCTTTGGAGCTTGTGTCACTCGTCCTGAAGCGGAGTGATTCGAAACGCTGTGTCGGAGCTTGTATCAAAACACCAGTGTCACGTGGTGACACTGGTCATTCAAGTGTTTTGTTCATTATTTGGTATGAATGAACAAAACACTTGAATGACCACACAGACTTTTCTGAACTTTTATTGCTGTCATGGGATTGAAACAGTGCCAGTGCTTCAGTCGTGCTCTTTAGAGGCTGCTATGGCTTTAGTTGACCACCAGATGTCACCGTCACTGAAGTCTTGAAGCTTTGAATCGTTTTCGGCACAATTGTTAGGAAAGCCTCAGTACTTCATGAGGCTTCACTTGCCCACCACTAGGTCATAGTAATGGAAGAGACATCTTTCCACCTTCTGTATTGACAAAAGGGTTGCAGAACATGAAATGGCCTGTTATGTTAATGATTTATAACTCAGGAGGCATGTAATATATTCAGGCAAATGATTAAGAAGGGCTTTATAAATGAATAACAATATAATGATGCTCTCTTCCCAGTGTCAAAGATGGAAACCTATTTTCTGATATATTTCATAATGGCGAGTCCTAAAGGGATCTCCAGTAACAAATCTAATAGCAGCATGATACATTGAGTAAAATGGTTTCAGGGTTTTGTAAATTATATCACCATAATCTATAACAGATAAAATTGTTGCTACCAACTGCCTCCTGTGACAATCATTAAAACGAAAATCTTTTTCTAGAGAGAAATAAAAGTCTAGGCTTAAGCAAAGCAGTTAAACTCAGCTTGTCATTTAAACAGATGACAAGATATTTATATGTAGAGACTTTGTCAGTGACAGCACCGACCATTGCAGCTATATTTAAATTATCAATTTGACATGGCTTTTTTTTAAGTATCATTCATCAAATCCAATATGGGCAGGTTTTTGCCAGAGAATGTTGTGACCCACAGAGTCAGAAGCTTTGGATAAATCAATAAAAACGGCATCACTATCCAGTTTTCTCTCCTGTGCAGTATCACCAAAAATCTTTGAGGCTGCTGTCACAGTGCTATAACCAGGTCTAAAGCAAGACTGACATAGATTCAAATTACAATTACTAGTTAAAAAAAAAACTTTACCTAATTATTAACAGACCTCTCCAATGTTTTAGCCAGACAGGAGAGTTTAGATATAGGGCGAAAGTTATTGAGGGTCATTTGAGGTTATGCAGTGATACAACATAGGCAGTTTACCACAGAACAGGAATGCTTTCTGTGAATCAAGTCAAATTCAAAATGAGTAATGCATCCCACAGTAAGAGGTGCAGTCAACTGCAAAAGACCTGGATGCAGCTGATCTGCCCCAACAGCCTTTTTTGGGTCAGTAGAATAAAGAGTATTTAAGATTTCATTGGTATAAGGGCAAAACTAGGAGATACCGGATCTCTGGGTAGGTGCTGAGTTCCATCAGTATAATTTTGCATCAGAGTAGAGTTTTCAGATAAAAAAAACAACAGCAACAAAGTGCTTATTAAAGACATCACGCATCTAATGACAACAGAATCCTTAACCTGGTCGGTTAGGAATGAAGCCCAGTTGGATGATGCTGACATTTGATGAGGGCCTCACAGAGCTGCTGTAAACTCTTGGTCTTGTTAGTC
>NW_018128000.1:1168830-1173171 GCF_001952655.1 Monopterus albus
GAGTCTAGAGGAGCCATCTTGTATGGACAAGGATATTTATCTAAATTGATCAGTGTATCAGTAAGAAAATGTTAACACGTGAGCTGAGGAGAGAATGTTTTGAACATCATAGGATCCTCATGAGATGGGACAATGACATGAACACCATCAAGGAACAACATGTTTTGTATGATTTTTATTTATTTATACAGGGTAGGTTGACTGAGCATATATGCTAATTTACAGCAACACCCTGTTTACAATCGAAGCAAAAAAACAAAAGCATTAATGAAATTAACGTAGACACTATGTCAGTGACTTAGTCTTACTTGATTTGATTTCATGATTTTTTTTTTTTTTTTTTTATATTTTTATTTTATCTCAGCACCATTGGGCTTTTAACTGATGTTGGTTCTTACAGATCAGGACGAGTGCCAGGTCAATAATGGAGGCTGTTCTCATCATTGTGTGGACCAGCCCATGGGTTTCTTCTGCCACTGCCCTGACAACATGAGGCTGGTTGCGGACAGCCAGTGTGAGGGTGAGTGGCAGCCTGGAGGAGCCTCTTAACTCTAAGAGAGGGCTGTAGTGTTATTTTTTTAATAGGTAGTTTCATTGTTGTGTACTGTATACTAATATGTTATGGGAAGCTCTGCGTTTTGTTCTGGGTAAACGAATTTGGGAATGGTAACTGGACCTCCCTGATTTTGTAACGCAGTCCTTGAAGCTCCTTGTCGCATATCCATTATTTCATTTAGAGATCGACCCATGCCTGGAGAGAGATGTGTGTGATCAGCTCTGTGTTTACATGAACGGCAGCCTCACCTGCGACTGCCTTGAGGGCTACCACATGGATCCAGCAACCAGAGGGTGCAAGGCCAACGGTGAGGAACAAAACCAGCCTATGTGAGGGCTTTTCCCCAGGAAGTTGGTTTAAAAAATGAAATAAGTTCCATGAATTGTTTCGGGTGAACTGTCCAGTTAATAGTTAATAAATGACCTTGAGCCTGTGAAAGCAGAAAAGCAGCAGTGAGTTTTGGCTGACTGATGTTAGACTCTTCTTTCCTCAAAGAAACTCAGGTTGTCATTTGTGATGTGACTGATCAACAAATGTCACCTACTTTGCTGAATCAAACAGATTTTGACATCTTGCCTAATTATCAGTTAGCTTACTAGATGACTGACTACAAGTATTGTATGATGTGAAGAGGCCCAGATGATCTTTACTATGGTGATGAAGTGACTAATTAAAAAAAAAAAAAAAAAAAAAAAAAAAAAAAAAAAACTGCGGTCGTGTCGAAGGAGTTTTGAACTGAATGTTGGTAATGCTGCAAGCTTTCCCAGATTCTGTGACAGTTTCTAAGTATGCTGGATTTTGGATTTTTTTTTTTTTTGAACGATGTTGGCCAACCACACATTTTAATCCACTTTTTTTTTTTTGTTTGTTTTTTTTGTCATTTGATGCCAGCGATCAGCGGGTGTGCCTTTGTTACCATGCAAACCTGTGTCTTATGTTAGTTAGCACAACATTTGAATGTTATCAGAGGCATTTGGCAGGTTCGCTCACAGCGATGCCATTATAATGGATAAGGATAATCACCTTTATTGGCCAAGTATGTTACACACAAGGAATTAGTTTCTGGTACAGAACCAGTGGCAGCCAACTGCAGCGCCACCCCAACCGATGGCTCTAACCATCAGGGGCAATGGGGGGTTCAGTGTCTTGCCCAAAGGCAACTTCAACACGTGGACTGCCGGCACCGAGATTCGACCCTTCAACCTTCTGGTTGGGAGACGACTGCTCATTATGTTTGGTTACCAAACTCTGATCAAATCTAGGGCATGTCTAGATCTGAAAAACAACACAAAATTCAATGTTGGGGGTTTTTTGTGTCCTTCCAGGTGATGAGGCTCAGCTGGTTTTTACCTCTTCCAAAGGAATAAGACAGATGAGCATCACTGGCACAGAGTACAAGGCACTGGGCCCACGATTACCAGGAACAGGGCCAGTGGCAGTCTTGGTCTCAAACCGCACATTGTACTGGGCCCAGCAAGGACGAGGCTCCATATACAGGTAACGGTGCAGCTGTAGCTGTTGCATCAATCACAGACCAAATGGATGCTTTTGTGATGTGACAGTTGTAAGGATTGTTAAAAACACACTCTGTGAAGCATAAACAAAAGGGTGACTCCTCCCCCAGCCATGTTTACCATTTATCTGAGTCAGGGGGCCCGTTTCAAGAAGGTTTTGTTGAAACTCTGAGTTTGTTAACCCCGAAATGAGGAAAACTCGGAGTTTTCGGTTCCAGAAATGGAGGTAACTTAAACCCGTGAAAGCGGGGTAAGTTAAACCTTTTTCAAAAAGAGAGGTAATCTAAACTCAGAGTCAGTTACTGTGGCAACTTACTCTGTGAACCTAACCTGGTTGGGAGCAGGTTTTGCTCGGGAAACCCAGAGTTTCCTCCGGTCTCCGCCCCTGTTTAAAGTGAAAGGTGTTTAAATAGGCCTACCTCATTTAATCTTTCAGTACATTCATAGATTGCACATGTTTCCGTCATGCAGAGACCAAAATGGCATGTCCATTCATAGAGGATCCTGTAGATGAGGACGCTGTATTAATTCGCAGGGAACTGAAAACCCAACCCAGAGTGTAATAAATGGATATATCAAAAGTAGCCTATGTAAAAAATAGAATATATAGGTAGGCCTCTTACATGTAATGAATGCACTTGTATCCTGGGGAGTGACTGGTTCTGATGAACTCCCTCCAGGAATTCCCTCAGCCACTGGCTTTCCAGTGCTCAGGCTGAGGGCCATCTCCTCTGCATGTGTCAGTAGTGGTGGTGCACGTCCTCCACCAGTTTTTCTGGCCTCTGCCTTCTTTCTGTTGGCTGAGTAGTTGTCAAATGATTTAATTGTATGAAAACAACATTACACCCATGTTGAAAATGCTGCTGCACTGCTATACTCTGCAGGCTATTTAGTTATTTAATATGTCAAATGTTTGTAAAGTCAGGTAGTCTACACCCATGATATGATCAAGCCTTACCTGTTTGAATTATGTTTTTATATTTCATTTTTAGCTGCTGCCACGTTCTTTTTATGCCTGCAGGATTGCACCTACATGAAAAATAAAATACAATTCTTATATTACTACATCAGTCTTGGGTACATTTTAAAAAAGGTATTTTGATTAATGTAATAATTACTCTCCATAAAACGTATTGGATTATTTATTAATCATTACTTTACAAATCCCATATCAACCACAATAGGAATTTTAAGAAAGGGTAGACATAAAACTGCACTTTTAATTCGTACAAAAATCGGTATTTTATGCAATTACTGAAGTTACTCATTCAATTATTGAAGAATTAAGAACCATTCCTTACTTTACAAGTGACAAATAATAACAATACTAACATTATTTAGTAATTACTTACACCGAACACTGTATGATTAAAATGTAAACTTACGCATTGACTCGGGCAGCTATTTTCCCCCAAGCTAACTCTCTCTCTTTCGCCGCTGCAACCGTGTTGCTTCTCTTACGGAATATGGGCTCGTAGTCACTATATGCTTGTAGTAGCACATCCATTTCTGTCGGGGAAAAACGCAGACCTATTTTGGCTTGGTCCTGTTGCCATGGTGACTCGTAATGTCTTCACTCCATTGTTCAGGGCTTTTTATAGTCGCGTGGCACGCGCCTAACTCTGAGTCAAACTACTCAGAGTTGATTAAACCAACTCTTTTCAGCTGTTCTGAAACCGAAAACTCCAAGTTTTCCAACTCTGTGTAAGTCAACTCAGAGTTCAGGTTTGAACTCTGAGTTTGTTAAACCTCCTTCTTGAAACGGGCCCAGGGTGTCTGTGGCAGGAAAATAAGCAACACACAGTCCAGATATCTTTTACCACGCCTTTGTCCTCCCACATCACAAACCCTTCCCCAGGGAGATGGGGTATGTAATATCCAGATGTAACATCCAGGATCCTCTGGGTCTTTTCCCAGCACACATGGCTGGAATAGCTCCAAAGCAGACATATTTGATCCGTGGCTGTGTAAGTTTGTACTTTTAACAGAGTGCAAAGGCAGTGATCAGTGTTTCAGCCATGTTGTAGCAGAGCTGTAGGGATCAATCCATCAGGCTGTGAAATATTTTAACAGCAGTTTGATTTGATTTGATTTATTCTTTCAAGCATGTAAAGACAGTTGATATGACAACACACATAATTTTACACATAATCCAATATCAATTTGCTTATACCTAGTACATGCTTGAATGGAGTAGGAAGAAGTCAGACTTATCCAGTCCTACCCCATGACATCATCTTACCATCATTGGTTTGCAAGCAGTAAATAATT
>NW_018128000.1:1179037-1193146 GCF_001952655.1 Monopterus albus
TTCTGATTTGTTAGCTATTTTCCCTCTTTGAGGCATTTTAATAGTTGTAGAGTTTGTTCAAAGACTTGAAAGTGTAGAACAGACAAGAGGAGCAGTAAAGACGTCTGCTCTCACTTGCAACCCGGAAACTTTTTGATTTGAGTTTGATGGATTGCCTTTAAATTCTCTACAGACAATCATAATCCAATCAGAGGATGAATGCTACTGAATCTGGTGATCTCTTAATGTTTTTATAGCACTGTATGAAAAGCTAAGGGATCACCACAGGCCATAGTTTATTTTGAACAGGACATGAATGTGTGTATCAGATTTCACAGAACTCTTTCCAGTAGCTTTTGAGATATTTCATTAATGGTTATAAATGTCAGCCTGTTGATGGTGCTAGAGGAAAGGTCACAGCATCATCAGACTCAGTAGGATTAATCATCTGGGGTCTATGAATGACTGAACAAAATGTCCTGCAGTGCCTAGAGTCATGTTGCTATTGTGGTCATAGGCTTTGGGTGGATTAGCTAGACTTTAACTGTTTTGTTGTGTCTATCCCATATGATTCTCAGGGTCTCCATGGATGAAAAACCACAGGAAGCTGTATTGGTGTTGAACGTTCCTGGGTCTGTCTCTGGCCTGACTGTGGACTGGATCCACCAGATCCTCCTCTGGACCAGTATAGAGAGCGATTCTGTTAATGTTGGCCTGCTGGATGGTTCAGCACATCGGCAACTCATCACAGGGCTGGACAAACCCTCTGCTGTGGCTGTGGAACCTCTCCAAGGGTAAGAGGGCCACAGCATTTACATTTCATTTTAATTCATAGTTAACAGCATTGTCAAGGAGATTCAGGTTTGCACGACAGCAGGATCAATAAAAAGCTTCAGCTGATGATAATTATGTTTCTAGGGCTTTGTATTGGCAAGAATCTGGCAATACAGTAGTATCACAATACAGGGATTATGATTTGATATATTGCAATATATTTTGATACTGCATAAAATCTCCTATAAAAAAAATTGTCTTTTCTTATGCAATTGGAACAGCGATCTGCATTTGTCACAGTCCTTGTAACATCCAACAACATAGCACTACTTAGCATGTGAACTATTCATTAAAATTTGATGCTGTGTTTTTGAGAATTAATACAGTATTTCAAAGTGTGACATCACGATACTCACGGCAGTGTGTTTTTTGACAAGTATCTAACTATGTTTAAAATTAGGTGGTTGTTAAAAAACACGAAATGGAGTGAGGGGTCAAGTTTGTTAATGTTATCTCTCTCCGGGATCTAGGTTAAAGCTAGCATCCTGATCAAAGTAATGGTTAATATTAGCATTTACAAGTTGTAGCATGATTTATATGATGGACATTGTGCACGTAAAGAGTGTTGTGTCAACACTTGACATATTCAGTTCACTTTTATTTGTATAGCACCAAATCATGACAAAAATCAGGGCACTTTACATAGCAAGGTCTTGAAATTATTAATAAAGAGAGAAACACAAATCCCCCTTGAGCAAGTGTAATATCGTGATACTCAAGTGTATCAATATTTTCTTACACCCCTATTTGCATCATGGTCAAGAAATTACAGGTAATGTTTGTTTACTTTATACAGTGCCTTGCGAAAGTATTCGGCCCCCTTGAACTTTGCGACCTTTTGCCACATTTCAGGCTTCAAACATAAAGATATAAAACTGTAATTTTTTGTGAAGAATCAACAACAAGTGGGACACAATCATGAAGTAGAACGAAATTTATTGGATATTTCAAACTTTTTTAACAAATAAAAAAACTGAAAAATTGGGCGTGCAAAATTATTCAGCCCCTTTACTTTCAGTGCAGCAAACTCTCTCCAGAAGTTCAGTGAGGATCTCTGAATGATCCAATGTTGACCTAAATGACTAATGATGATAAATAGAATCCACCTGTGTGTAATCAAGTCTCCGTATAAATGCACCTGCACTGTGATAGTCTCAGAGGTCTGTTTAAAGCGCAGAGAGCATCATGAAGAACAAGGAACACACCAGGCAGGTCCGAGATACTGTTGTGGAGAAGTTTAAAGCCGGATTTGGATACAAAAAGATTTCCCAAGCTTTAAACATCCCAAGGAGCACTGTGCAAGCGATAATATTGAAATGGAAGGAGTATCAGACCACTGCAAATCTACCAAGACCTGGCCGTCCCTCTAAACTTTCAGCTCATACAAGGAGAAGACTGATCAGAGATGCAGCCAAGAGGCCCATGATCACTCTGGATGAACTGCAGAGATCTACAGCTGAGGTGGGAGACTCTGTCCATAGGACAACAATCAGTCGTATACTGCACAAATCTGGCCTTTATGGAAGAGTGGCAAGAAGAAAGCCATTTCTTAAAGATATCCATAAAAAGTGTCGTTTAAAGTTTGCCACAAGCCACCTGGGAGACACACCAAACATGTGGAAGAAGGTGCTCTGGTCAGATGAAACCAAAATCGAACTTTTTGGCAACAATGCAAAACGTTATGTTTGGCGTAAAAGCAACACAGCTCATCACCCTGAACACACCATCCCCACTGTCAAACATGGTGGTGGCAGCATCATGTTTTGGGCCTGCTTTTCTTCAGCAGGGACCGGGAAGATGGTTAAAATTGATGGGAAGATGGATGGAGCCAAATACAGGACCATTCTGGAAGGAAACCTGATGGAGTCTGCAAAAGACCTGAGACTGGGACGGAGATTTGTCTTCCAACAAGACAATGATCCAAAACATAAAGCAAAATCTACAATGGAATGGTTCACAACTAAACATATCCAGGTGTTAGAATGGCCAAGTCAAAGTCCAGACCTGAATCCAATCGAGAATCTGTGGAAAGAACTGACAACTGCTGTTCACAAACGCTCTCCATCCAACCTCACTGAGCTCGAGCTGTTTTGCAAGGAGGCATGGGCAAAAATTTCAGTCTCTCGATGTGCAAAACTGATAGAGACATACCCCAAGTGACTTACAGCTGTAATCGCAGCAAAAGGTGGCGCTACAACGTATTAACTTAAGGGGGTTGAATAATTTTGCACGCCCAATTTTTCAGTTTTTTTATTTGTTAAAAAAGTTTGACATATCCAATAAATTTCGTTCCACTTCATGATTGTGTCCCACTTGTTGTTGATTCTTCACAAAAAATTACAGTTTTATATCTTTATGTTTGAAGCCTGAAATGTGGCAAAAGGTCGCAAAGTTCAAGGGGGCCGAATACTTTCGCAAGGCACTGTAGGTGGTTGGACACAAGACTGTTTGTTTTAAATCATGCGGGGTGGCTGTGGGTCGTCTCCTAACCAGAGTGTTGGCGGTTCAAATCCCGAAGTGTCCTTGGGCAAGACACTGAACGCCAAGTCGCTCTTGGTGGTTGTGCCATCAGTGTGTGTGTGAGAATGTTTATGTGCACAATTGAGTGAATGAAGAATAGTGTAAAAGCGCTTTGAGTGTGCTTCATTGCATAGAAAGCGCTATACAAGTATAAGGCCATTTTACCCTGGGAGAGGCAATGTACTGTAGTACGTGACAATACATACATTAACAGATGGCAACTGCACACTAAAGAGAGCATAATTAGGTCCAACCACATGGCCTTGTCAGTTAGCATTTTAGCTCATTCTGTCTGTTTTGTCTTTAAAGATAATCTGAATAATTCTTTGATACCTTTCCTGACTGTTGTTCTTTCATTTATTATTGTAAAACTCAGCTGCTTCTGCTTTCTCAGGTTGCTCTTTTGGGCTCAGTGTGGCAGCTTCCCAAAAATTGAGCGGGCCAGTTTGGACGGCCGGGACAGGATGCCTCTGGTCACTTCCTTAGTACGTGAGCCTGTTTCCCTCACCCTGGGTATGTTCTGGTATATGATACAGGAGGTTTGAAATTTCTGTGTAGCTGATAGGTTTTAAAATCTGTATTTCATGTTCATAGTGAATCTAAATTGAAGAGGGAATAGAGCGGCTTCGCTTTTAAAAGAGAAATTATATCTACTGTTTCTAGTTCTGTAATTCAGAAATGCCATCACAAAGCTCAGTTAAGTGTATTTAAGTAGAAGTCCCTCATTGTTTTTTATTGTGTCCATGAATGGTGTTTTTTTTTTTTTTTCCTAGATGTGTCTCGTAAACTGCTGTACTGGGTTGACCAAGGAATGAGAAGCATCTCCAGAGTCAATTTAGAAGGCCGAGACCGTAAAACAGTGGTAGAGTCTAATGGCTACCTGGACCAGCCCTTTGGACTGGCTGTGTTTGAGGTAAAGCATTACAGCCCCAAGACGGTAGGGAGATTGGTGTACCTCTGACTTTCAACCAGTGTGTACTAGGACAGGGTGTGGCCACCCATGAGCTGGAAAAAAAAAACAGTTTGGCCCTTAAAGTTACTCAGATCTTAATAGTTGCCTGTTTTTCCTGCTTCTAACACAACAACTTCAAGGACTGAATGCTCACTTACTGCCTGATATACCCCACACACTGACAGGTGCCACTGTAGAGATTATCAGTGTTTATTCATCTGTCAGTGGTTATAATGCGATGGCTGATTGGTGAATGATGTCAGGTTTTTTTCTTATCACATATAAACAACTTGATTTTCAGTTCACATGAAATTTCAGGATCAGATTTGTTTTTTTTTTTTAACTCCCTGTGGACTCAGTAACTGATTCGTGTCTAAAAGCTACTGTACCAGATTTCTGTCAATTTTGGCCCAATAAATTATTCTTTGCTTTTTGTTTTCCCAAAAGTTTCTGGATATATGATGCCGCTTGGTTTCGTGCCATTTCACTGATTGACACTTGGTGATGGTAAAATATAGAATCTAAAAAAAATGTAATTACAATATTTTGAAAAAACAAAATCAGCTTTACAGATCCTTTAAGGAAGGAAATTGATTCAGCAGACAGCCTGTTATAGCAGTTCTGCTGAATGTGTCCCCTCTGCTTCAGGGTTTTGTATATTGGAGTGAAGGCGTCACGAGCTCCATCTGCAGAGCAAATAAGCACAATGGCAGCCAACTTCAAGTACTGCTGACAAACGTCACCTCACCGGGCGGTGTGGTCATCATTCAGCCTGCTCTTCAACCAAACGGTATGACCAATCAGAAGTGATCTATACATATACCTCTGACGTTAGTATAATTTTGCAGATTGAAGTTTTATTTTTAAGTGCACATACCATTAAAGGTGCCGTAAATAAACAGGGCCACCTCACAGTCACAGATTCCTCTCACCTGGCTCTACATTACATACTGCTGATTCCTAGGGCCATCTGTATGTGAACGTACCGGGACAGAGTGCCAGCATAAGTGTGTCAACCCGCAGGCTGAGAGTCCGAAGTTCAGCTGCGTTTTGCCTGAAACAGGACAAAAGAAATCAGATAAAATCCCTGCCATCTCTCGGAATATTCCTACATCAACTTTGTCCAACCATACATTTGCTGGAATCCTCTTTCTTATCGGTAAGAATCTGATTCCCACGTTTAATCTCATAGCAAGTCCTCACAGTGCTGAAAACCTAATTTCTTTATCTTGCTAGTATAGACTATGGAACACAATTTGTCAACACAGGGCAGATCAACACTAGCTAAAATAGCGTGATCAAATGGACACATTTTGGTAATTATTTATTACTGGCTCATAATCAAATACTGACTATGAAAGACAAATATAGATGTAATTTTGTCCCTGATATTTCCATTAGTTATGGTTTCCCAGCTGCTTCCCAACATGATGTAACTTAAGAAGATATGCATTTGTCATTGTACACAAATGTTGCCTTGGCCACGCTGAGTCATGAACATGCAAAATTCAGCAGTTGTCACTGTGTGTTCCCATGGGCCAAGAGCTGCTGAGCAACTGATTCTACCTGGAGATTCAGTTAGATGTTTATACAGACTGAGGGCTTGAAAGAAACAATATATAGGAATGTGTTTTAAGTTGACAACTTTAACGGTTTGCTAAATGAAATAAAAGCAGCTACTTGTTTGTTTGTCAGCTTAGATGAACTAAGGGTCAGATCACATACAGAAAATAAATATCTACTTTTTAACATGCCCTCTGGCAGGTCAGTAGAAGTAACCTCATTCATGACTGTGTTTTTCCAGTGTTTCTTAGCATGCTGCTGCTGGGAATGGCTTTCTGGTGGTGGAGAAAGCAACTCAGACTGTCCAGGTGTCTCACTGTGCAGAACACCTCCCTCAAGGAATCCCAAGATCCGCTCATTATCCAGGGGCCACCCATACATGCAAATGCATGTCTTGTCAAGGCAAGAGAAGGTTGCAGAATCAGACATTGATTTAGGAGCTCCATATACACTTGTCCAGACTTGACTCAAGGGAATATTTACTAAAGGTTTTGTGGCTTTTTTTGGCACTGAATTCTTATTTACTAAGGAGTCATAGTAGAGTTTTGTACCAGGGGAAAAGAAGAAACGCAGCACAGCTGGAAGGTGTGCGTTTGGTCTCATTTAATATGTATCTTTAGGCTTTCGCTTGGCAGCTGTTATGTGAGACGTTACTGGCTTTCAGAACACAACTGAAGGAAGGACATAATGTTTGCAAGTTGATTTAGAGCATGTCTACATCTATTTATGGCTATTTATGTGCGGCATTTGAATTGATCACGTAAAAGGGATTGAGAATTTGTGTCTCTAGTGAATCCGGTGCGTTCTGATGAGGAAAAATACTGAGTATTTCAGGATGATACCTAATAAATATGATGACCTACTAGCCTATTAATCCCAATAGAAGGGGCCTCTATCTCTTGTTGTTTCATGATACAGTGCCTCTAGTGGCAAAGCTAGAAATTACAACTCACTTGTGTCACATTAAGATTTTTCAGGGGACACATTCATGAACATAACGGCGCATGAAATTGAGCTTGTGTAGCTCAAAGCGTCTGTGTAAGCATACTTAACATAGGTCATGTTCTGGTCTTAACGCTACTGCGGCTGTGCTCATTTACATTGTTAGTACTGCTAAATTGAAAAATTGCAGAGACCTGATGGTAATTTGTGACAGAAATAGTTCCAGTTTCAAAAAGTTATATAAGCTGAATTTTTATAAATTTAAACCTGATTAAAACCTTTCTGATGAGTTTTCAGTTGTAAAATGTCCCACTCGGTAAATATCTCTGTCAAAGCTCTATAAAACCAAATTTAAAAGATCCATATTTTTAAAACATTTTTGTATTAACAAATAATAAAATTAGATTTAAAAATCACAAATATAAATTCATACCTCGGTGTTAAAAATCAAGTAACAGTCTGACTCTATTATTTAGTTTCCATAGATGGAAATGTGTTAATTTATCTTAAAGAGTGCTCCAGTAGCTTCCCGTATTAACACCTTGACCAACTCTGTTCTGAGTAAAGGCTTAATGCTGTGCAGTGTGTCAGCTAAGATGTGGTTTCTCCACCACCAGGAAACTCTACCTAAGCTGGACTTGGACAGGGAATGAAGATGGTGTGTCACAGTCAGCTGCTTGGCTTCACCTGATGATGCCTCAAATCCACACAGGATGATGGGATGAGGCGGCACACAACCTGGTTGATCACACAGCCGTGCCCCGACTTCCTGTGAAGGGTAAATCATTCATGAACTGAGTCAGTGATTTTAAAAAAAAGTCTGAGATCAGAGAGAAAGACTTCTAAAAAGTTACTGTAGTCCCTTCAGTTTTGAAGGAGTAATTCTTTCATTAAATGAGAAGCTTAATACCACTCTCATATCTGTGTAGTAAATATGAAGTTAACACCCAGAAGATGTTAGCCTAAAAACTAGAAGTGGGGGGTAAACAGCTAGCCTGGCTCTGTCCAAATGCAGGAAAATCCACCTACCAGCTCCTCTCGAGCTCCGTTTCCAGTTTTTATGCTAAGCTAGTCTAACCAGATCGTTGCACTGGCTTCTTATTTACCACACGGACATGAGTAGTATTAATCCTCTCATCTCACTGTGAGAGAGCAACATTTCTAACAAAGAAATAAAGCCTAACTTGTTCAATGGTACTTTGAGTACATGTCTCCTGGAGATTTGGTTTTGCTCTTGTGCAGAGTGTGTGGTTATTGTTGGAGTGAATGTTCAGTTGACTAACTGTTTGAATTCACATCTTTTTAAGCAATTACTGTGACAGTCTCAAAAAATGTGTATGGTACAGCTGAGCTGATAAAAATCTACTGGTACCAAGTAAAAGATGTTTCTGATGTGGTGAAACAGTTCTGTGGTTGGTATTTATTTTTAAGGAAGGGTTTTATTTATTTTTGGATAGCATTGCTATCATTGTAGTGTACTCTGTTTGCATCATGAATAAAGTTATGTTCTAAATGAATCTAATGTTTTTCACTATGTGTTCATAATCAGTTGTAACTGCACATTGTTCTCCTATAAAGCAGCCTGTTATAGATACACTGTGTGTATTATCTTTTAAACAGTGGTTAACAAACTGAATGTTATTTCAGTGTGTTATCATGTACAGTAAATGTGGTGTCATGTGCCTCAGCACAAACAATCTGGATCTTTTTCAGTTTGTCATTACTAAAATTTAGCATCATACGAGATTGTCTTTGATTAAAACCACACTATGTAATTTAAGGTAGCACTAGCATGAAACTCCAACTCTGCTCTGCCCAGCTCTTAAGATATTTGACGTTGTGAAATTTACAGGAAATGAGAAGACAACAAAACTTACTGATCAAGCAGAAATAATTGAAAATCTCTGATTAGAGAGGTCAATCCCACTCAAAACCTTTAAGAAGCTAATGTCTCTGCACTGCTGCCTGTGCAATTCACTGAGTCTGGGTCACAGGAGGCTTCGACAGCACCTCTCCACATTAAGACAAGTTCTGGAGCTTATTTCTGCAACAAAAGAGCTGCATATTGTAGCTTTAGTCGCCATTAAATTAAATTTCCAGAAAGGTTGTGATGTTAAAAAAACACACAAAAAAAACAATCATGATACTGTCTGACATTTTTGCTGTCAAAGAGAATAAGAACAGCATGTTAGAAGAAAGTCGGGATCACCAAAGTCAGACATTCATTCTGCACATACCCTGGATCTCTGCAAAATTTCATGGTTGACCTAGAGTCCTGGGACTTCTCTGACATTAAATTCACCGTTTTGATGCCGCTGCTGTTAGTGGTAAACTAACCTGAGGCCATAACGTGAACAAAAGATTTGTCTTTTTGTTTTTTTAGTAGTTAGAGGGCAAAACGGTTTTGTTATGGCCTCAGTCTTTTTTTCCCTCCATTTTATGGCACTGAAGTCTTTTGTGCCATCTACTACAATGGCTTTAGAAGCATCTGTAAGACCTAATTTATACTTGGACTACTTCTCCCCTATAGATCTCTCTGAGTTGACCTCAACAATTGCTTCATCTAAATCATCAACATGTCTCCTGGACCCCATCCCGACCAGGCTGCTCAAAGACGTCTTTCCCCTAATCAACACATCCATACTAGATCTGATTAACCTCTCTCTATTAACAGGTTATGTTCCACAGGCTTTTAAACTTGCAGTAATTAAACCGCTACTCAAAAAGCCTACCTTTGACCCAGGTGTCCTAGCTAATTATAGACCAATATCCAATCGCCCATTTATTTCCAAAATCCTTGAAAAAGCTGTTGCAAAGCAGTTATGTGACCACTTGCACAAGAATGATTTGTTTGAGGATTTTCAGTCAGGATTTAGAGTCCATCATAGTACAAAAACCGCATTGGTGAAAGTCACCAATGAAATGTCCACACAAGAAAGGTGTTCCATCAGGGGTTGGTTCGCACAAGTATATAAAGACAAACACACACGCACACACCACATGTCAGGAATCGGCGCGTTATGCTGCCAAAAATGTTGAGGGTGAACTCAATTAAAAGGCCAGACAAGGAAATGTAAAACAAAACCGTCTCTTTAATAAGAGAACTAACGCTAAACAAAACCATACAAGACACGGTGAAACACAAAAATCACAGGTCGGTATAAACAGTCCGAGATCAGAGCCAGCAAACACATACAGCAGAGGAATCCAAATACGTAGTCCAAAGGGAAGTCCGATAATTATACACAGTGACAGTCTGAAGCAAGAGGGCAAGGCAGAACAGAATAGTCAGAGGAACAAGCCGAGTCAAAAACACAGGAGTCGATGGAGCTGCATGCTGTTGCTTTTCTTGGATGTTGTCAGTCAAGGATCAATGGAGGTTCACAGTCACATTGTCCTGTACCATCATTCTTCATGTTTTGTTATTTAGTTAATAGTAGAGGGCATCGACACAAAACCATTGCTGAGAGGTTCTAGGAGGGTAAATGCTGCTGATGGTTGTCAACAAGTTTGTGATGGTTCAACAAGTTCTTGTTGAAGTCAGTGAATGAAATTGATCTTACACATGACTTTGGATTGTTCAAATGTATTTATGAGCCACAACCAAGATGTTTCTGTCATATGATGATGAAAACATAGCTGTCAGTCAGTGAATGATGTCTGGTGTTTATGTCTAAATATCTTCATGTACAGAACAATATGATTTTGAGTCTTCACACTTCCAAAGATGTGTTGCAACAAGTGTAAAGAGCAGACTCTTGTGCAACACCCACCAGCAATGTTCACAAGTCATTAAAATGCAAATCATGTCATCAGTTTACTTTAACAATACGCAATACGTTTCCTTCTCTTGTGCTTATTTGAAGTCAGATCATGTGTCAAATCATGTGTGAAGCACTTCACACATTCAGTTTAGCAATATGTTTCTACTTCTTTATATGAACTTGTTTTGTACAGTTCAAGTCAAAGTTTGGAGTTCAATTTCAGAAATTCAGTTTAGATTCAACTTAGAGTGCATGTAATGTGAGTGTGCATTACAAACTAGGGGCTCTAATCCTGACACTCACCCTTTTTAACAGCACAATAACCAGCTACTTGAATAGAACAGGCAAATAAGGGCTTAACATAATTAGTACCTTCAAACATTTCTTCTCTTTGATTAAAATGTTGAAATAGGCTTTAGTGGACTGCCTTCAGAAGTCACATCCTCTTGCTTCTTTCTACCCAGATCCTGTTTGCATTGACGTCATATTGTCAATATAGAATAAAAAAGGAAAGAAAAAGGAACAAGGAGCTCAGTTGTCTTCTATGAATTTATTAAAACATGCAGATAATTCGATGTCTGGTGTTCATGTCTAAATATCGTCATGTACAAAACAATATGATTTTGAGTCTTCACACTTCCAAAGATGTGTTGCAACAAGTGTAAAGAGCAGACTCTTGTGCAACACCCACCAGCAATGTTCACAAGTCATTAAAATGCAAATCATGTGTCATCAGTTTACTTTAACAATCCATAATACGTTTCCTTCTCTTGTGTTTATTTGAAGTCAGATCATGTGTCAAATCATGTGTGAAGCACTTCCCACATACGGTTTAGCAACATGTTTCTACTTCTTTACATGAACTTGTTTTGTACAATTCAAGTCAAAGTTTTGAGTTCAAGTTAAAAATAAGTTTAGATTCAGCTTAAGAGTGCATGTAATGTGAGTGTGCATTACAAAATAGGCACAGCAAACCGGCAATAGGGCAAAGGGTATGGAGACAAATATGAGGGGCCTAATGTGATAACCATCAGCAAAATATGATTACCGCCCAGTAGCTCAAGCTGCATGCTGTTGCTTTTCTTGGATGTTGTCTGTGGTTAAGGATCAGTGGAGGTTCAGTCACATTTATTAGTTAATAGAGGGCATCAACACAAAACCATTGTTTTGCAATATGTTCCCACATCTCACACCACTCTAAATATCATATCGTATCATCTTTTATGATATAGTATTCTATAGTATTATAGGATTCTTAAAGAATGAGAGTAGAGTTAAATTTTAAGTCCTGTCAGTCTCCAACAAAACCTCTGCTAAGTGAAAAGAACATTTGTTATCGGTTGATAAAAAAATACTGAAATTTTGTTGTTGTTGTTGTGAGGAAGCCACGTTGGTTCTGTGGTGACAAAATGCTCTGTACAGCCATGCTGGCACTCAAATCGGAACCCGGATTACTGAGAGAGAGACAGTGAGTGCACACCACAGATAATGGTGTAAGAAATACTCAGATCCCTTAAGTAAAAGTAGCCAATCAACGGTGTTATAAGTAAAAGTCTTGCATTCTGCAAGTACAATATTTGCCTCTAAAATGTAGTGAAGTTGAAATATGAAGTAGCAGAGAATGAAAATACTCATGTAAAAGTACAGATGCTGCAAAATTGTACTTAAGTACAGTACTTGAGTAAATATACTTAGGTACTTTCCACCACTGCAAAAGGGAACATCCTCTCTCTGCTGCCAGCTGGTGACCATAGCAGCAGGTAAAGGAGTCTTATGCAGCTACAAGTGTCAAAGGAACCAGTTGTGCTTTTGGTGCTATGGCCAATTCTGAGCTCTAGAGAGAGAATTTCCTCCCCAGGGGTTAAAGCCCCAGCAGGACTTCCTATTAGAGCAAATTAGACAGAGGAAAAGATAGATACCTGTTTTAGAGCAGTGGTTACATTTCCTTGCTTTGGGTTATAGTCTTTATTTTGTCATAGTGATGGAGTACTCTTTAAAGCATTATTTTATATACTGACAAAGTTTTTATGTAATGCAAAGCCAGTAAACAGCATAAATAGTATGTTTCAAGTGGAAGGATAATCTGGAGGTGCTTTTGAGTAGAGTTGTTTTTGGCAGCCTGTTTTAATTTTAGTTTTAGTCTAGTTTTTGTGTGAAGCTGTCATTTTAGTTTTTTATCAGTTTTAGTCACATTCATACTCTTTTTAGTCTAGTCTAGTTTTAGTTGACGACAACTGATGACATTTAGTCTAGTTTTAGTCAATGAAAATTGTATTTTAGTCTTCTTTTAGTAATGCAATTCTATTTGAAGTGATTTAAAGATTGTAACAATAGGTCAAGATAGAATTGTTTCCTTAGAGGTAGTACTGGTTTCTATGTCACATCTTTAGCAGGTGTATACAGAGTTATTCCACTACTGGTACTCACTGCAGCCCACCACCAGGCATATGGGATACTGGTGATGGGAGAGTCCTCCATTTCCCTCTCGACTGAATGCAGGAGAGCAGAGAAAGTGAAAATTTTCATGAGGATAAAGAGGAAAATGCATGAGACCTGCTGGTAACACTGGCGCAGAGTTAACCCAAATGCTCTCATCCCAGTAGAGTGATGAACCAGCTTAGATCCGCAGGAGTTTGACCACTTTGAGAATATGACTGATCTTGCTGACTGAAGCCATGGTCATGAGGACCTCCTACACGTTCACATCCTCAGTGTCAGTAAAGGCTTTGAAGAGGATCTGGGTGAAATAAGGTATAACTACCACCATGTCCACAAAGTTGAGTCCCCTCTTCAAAAAGAGTTTGATGTTCGCAGTGGTGATAAGGTGAATTAAATATTCAAAGGTGAAAACCACAATGGTGATAATCTCCATCCATTCCATGTGCATTTTGCCATTGATTTTATACATCTGAAGTTCCTCCACTGTGTTGAGAGTCATTGCTAAGATGAAGAAGAGCACCAAAAGGTTAGAGAGCACAGTGAAAGCCTCTGCCAAGGTTGAGGAGTACAGATTCTTCACAATGTTCCACAGAGTCTTCCGCGCCATCCCAAACATCATGTCTTTGAAGTGCTCACTGCCATACTTCACCTCAATCTCAGCCATCAGCTCCCTCTCACCATTCAAATAGTCCTTCACTTCATCCACCCTCTCCTCAAACACCAGCCAGCAGCAAAGCTGAATGTTGTTAGAATCTAACCTCTTTGTTAGAAATTAACCCAATTCTTTTGTTGGAAGCACGAGAAGTGACGACAGGAGAGGACTGTTTAAAATCAGCGGAAAGTTTACTGCATGTTTGATCACAGGTAGGCCTTACAGTGCTGGGATCAGAGAGACAGCGCTCCCGCAGGAGTTCCATCCACTGACCTCGAATTAAGGTCTTACAATACATTTTATTTTCTTGGGCTGCTCCGCCCTAAACAAAGGTACAACAATTCATGCATTGTAATCCTATTGGTCATTTGGTGTGAGCAGGAGCTCACACCTCCTTGCTGGAAGGTGATCTACACTAGGTGTGTGTGTGTGTGTGTGTGTGTGTGTGTGTGTGTGTGTGTGTG
>NW_018128000.1:1199668-1210051 GCF_001952655.1 Monopterus albus
TCACACAAATACCAAAGTGCACTTAATTACCTTTTTATTCACAGATGCGCATCTGGAGATCATACAGCAGCAGCAGCCAAGATGATCTGATCTTTCATCTCTAACACTGTGTGTTATATACTATTCTTCCCGCCTCCTTACATTCCTTAGGATGCAGCTGAGATCAATCAATACTCAACTAAAGTTCTATCCCACCATACACAGTGCTTTCTCATGACATTTAAGTCTTCCTCCCTAAAACTAAGGTACTTTCCTGTGATCAAAAGCACACATACTGTTAGATTCTAACCTCTTTGTCAGAAATCAACCCAATTCTTTAGTTGGAGCACGAGAAGTGACGACAGGAGAGGACTGTTTAAAATCAGCGGAAAGTTTACTGCATGTTTGATCACAGGTAGGCCTTACAGTGCTGGGATCAGAGAGACAGCTCTCCCGCAGGAGTTCCATCCACTGACCCCCGAGTCATGATTTCCCAATACATTTATGCATTTTGGGCTGGGTCCGCCCCAAACAAAGATCTCGCGAAACCAGGTGTGTAAGTGTTGTCATGTGACTTTCTAGGCGGCAACCAAACAATGGGTTTTCTGTGCCGCAGACCCCCCATCTGTGTAATCCCATTACATAACAAAGCAGGACCTGCGTGCAGACCCTGAGTGTATACAGAAGTTAAAGTGATCAGTTTGTACTTCAGTATCACCTGACTCCCATCTGCACAAATGGAATTAAATGTATTAAAGTAATGAAGGCTCAGTAATTCTGGTCAATCATCAGTACAGTTTTACCATGTGTAAGCAAGGAAGGTAAACATATGAAAAGTACCTGAAAGACAATGATGAACAGAAAAGTAACTAAAGATTATAAAGTAACTAGGGCCTATAAGAATCAAGTCTTGCACTATTCTCCATTTAATGTAAACCGGAGCCTCTTTGTCTAGGTATAAGTGTGTGTGTGTGTGTGTGTGTGTGTGTGTGTGAGTGTGTGTGAGAGAGAGACAATAAGCTGACGTATCACCTCATTCAAATTGTAAGACATATAAGCAAGGAGAATGACTGTGTTAGAAAATAACCAGGGCTCAGTAATGCACAATAATCAATACAACTGTAATCAGGTAAGATAAAGTTATGAGAGGTAACTAAAGGGAACTAAAGGCATGAGAGGTAACTAAAACTGATAAAGTAACTAGAGTCTATAAGACTCAAATCTTACAATGTCCTTCAGGCTTAGGGCCCAGTATGCAATTTCCTCCTCAAAGTTGATTGGACACATTTCCTGTATGACCAACAGCACCCTGCTTGTATAAAAATGACAGGTCTGATGGAAGAAGATGGGGTCGCAGTCAAAGAAGAACTCATTCTTGTGTACAGAGTAGTCGTCATCACAGTGTGAGGAGTTTTGCTTGGTCCCTGCAGAGAGTCAAAGAACCAATCTGGCTGCACAGATATTTAACAGCACACTGTTTGGGGATATGAAATACTTTCCCTCCAACATTAACAATAATGCTTTGCTGCTGCTGTCTAACGTTAAGTTTAGAAAACTTTGCTTGGATTCCAGGACTGTCCAGATCTGCCTGAGAGCTCCATGCTTTGACTGTTTCCTCCTGAGAAAATGGGAATGTTTTGTTCTGTGCTACACTCTTTGACATAGTTGATAGCATTCTTTGAAAGCCATAGCAACTGTGGTTCCAGGAAGGGAGTCAGCAAAATAGCAGGATATTCTCCAGGAAGATGATTATAGCAATGCAGTATTTTGGTGAATCACCAGAAAGACTAGCTCTGGTCCTGCAGGAACAGGTATCCCTGTGGCAACACTTCTTGTTTTTATTGCTCAACTGTGGCTGTGACTTGTGCAAAGAGTCGGGGGCAGAGGAAGAGATTCCACTCTGTGACTGTTACAGGAGAGACAACACTCAGCGATTTGATTCATTAGACGAGTAGATCAGGGGCAAGCAGCAGGGAGTTTGTCCATTTAGTCTCACTGGTGCCCTTCCAAGTTCCCTAAAGCAGTTGTAGATATAGAGGCAGAAGAGGGCATTAGGAACAACCTTGAAAGGGGTTTTGAAGTGATGACTGAGGCCTTCTGTTGAGTTCTCTTTTTTCTTCTTTTATATTTCCTTCATTCAGTGGGCTCAGATTTTTTTCCATTTCTTACCTCTGTTTTTCAATTCGTTTTTTTTCTCCTTATACTGTTCTCATAATCCTTGTTATAACAACTGATTCTAAATGGATAGTACAAAATTGTAGATGTATTGTCTTGTAAAAAGAACTCAATTTTTGACTCATATGCTTTGTGTCACACTATGTATGACAGGTGATTGACATTGTTCATGCAAGAGAAACAGTGGCCTGCTTCATTATATTATGACTGTTGTAGAGTGCAACAAAATGATGTCCACCATGAAGCTTGTGAGGCTACGGGTACAACAGTGCTTTGAGCTAAATGCTTATGTCAATATGCCTTGACCTTGATGGTGCTAGATAAAGTCAGAGGATCACCAAAGTTGTTTTAATTCAACTTGAGGTGTGCGTATCAACTCTCATCGCAATCTGTCCAACAGCTGTTGAAATATTTCACTCAAAACCATAAAGTCATCCTTGTGGCCCTATAGATTTCATGGCATCCTGTTTAAACTTCAGTTTTCCTTGTTTAGCTTTGAGCGCACCTACTCTGCACTACAAAATACACAGTTTTCAAAAAATTGCCCCACATCTTCTGTGCTTTTTACATGCGTAAGATTGTATATTTATAATCACCCTATCATGTTCTATCACCTTAAGTTGATATAAATTATTTTTACTCTTCTTTTTCCATGACTTTATCATTCTTGCTCTGACTACTCTTACTTCTGCTTTATGAGGAGCTTCACTGTAATGTAAGATCTAGGTGCAGACAGAGACTAGGTAGTTTTGGTGAAGAGGGACCAGGACTTTAATCAGTGTGACAGGTACATTGTAAATGGTCTCATATTTGTATAGCGCCTTTCTATGCTTTACAGCACACTCAAAGCGCTTTCACACTATTTGGCCATTCACCCATTCGCACTCCCAAACACTCACACATTCACACACCGGTGACATCACCGGGAGCAACTGGGGGTACAGTGTCTTGCTCAATGACACTGACATGTTGACTGGACAAGCCAGGAATTGAACCGCTAATCCTCCAGTTAGGAAACGACCCGCTCTAACTCCTGAGCCACAGCCGCTTCTGGGTGGTTTCTATTTAACCAGGGTTGGGTGTGGTACATCATAAATGCAATGCTTACAATATATTTTACTGTATTATTTTAAAAACAAACATTTATGAAGTTGTCAGGGAGGTGAGTGACGCTCCCATGAAGATGGAGGAGTGAACCCAATTAAAGAGCCAGTCAGCTGAGGCAGTAGAACAGACCTTAACGACCTTTTGTGATTTCAGCAAAAACACACAGTCTTGGGGAATCAGGCAGAAGAGTGGTACTTAATATGGTCCAGGGTCGAAGTCTCCAGCAGGGCAGCCAAGGCAAGGCAGAATCACAGGTTAGTTGAACAGGCAGGGTGTCTATCTCAGGTTGGCAGTCAGACAAGAGGGAGCAGGCTGGATCACAGGTCATTAGAGCAGGCAAGGGTCCGGTACCAGGAAAACGCTGGAGAGTCTAGACAAGGCATAGAACAATCTGTCAGCTCCTCATAGTGTGAGGAGCTGCTATATGCTGTGGTGAACAGGTGTGGGTGATTAGTGGCAGGTGAAACCAATGTGCATGATGAGCTGAAGTTACCGGGGTTGTGGATGAGCTGGTGACAGGAAGTGGTATCAAAATAAAAGCAGGATCCCGGAAGCGGACGGGGCAGGATCATGACAGAAGTTACATGCAAATAAATCGCATTATGTAGATAAACAGAAAATGACTAGGCACATTTCTGAGACCCCCCTAAATTTCATTATCAGATTTTCATGGGGTCTGAGACCCCCGAGGCCCCCTGTATTCCACACATTAACTTTAATGGTGATTAACACAACACAGAATACTGGTAGCTGGGGAAATTGAAAATATGGCAGGCACAGGTACATGTAAGATGACAGACAGGTAAATGGCAGGTTTTGTAGGCATTACATGATGGTTGGATCAGATAAATACACCAATGCAGGTAAGGTAAATACTTCAGACAAATGCCCACACACAGGTGAGTCTGACAGGTTGAACAAGGGGATAGGCAGATCCAAAAAGCAAAGATAAAAAAGCATCCATGTGCAACAAAAACAGTGCAAAAGCAGGCTGAGTCAAAGTACTAGGGCAAAATGGGTGCAGGAAAACAAATAAAAGCACTGGAAAATAACTAGAGTTGTATCTGTGTAGCCAGGCAGAGGATAAATACTGGCTGCTGGCTTTTATACTGGCCGAGTAATTGCACAGATGGGCAGAGCAGGTACAGTAAGAGCGGGAAAAGTGAACAAGAGAGAAAACATGGGGCAGAGATAGGACAAAGTCCAAGATTGTGACAGTTTAAATTTTAATTTATTTATTGGTCTACAAAAACCAAGGGGAATCTGTTTTCAGCAGCTGTCATACTGTTTAAGCAGTGAAAGAAGTTTTAGGATCCTTCATTCAAGTAATAATACCACTACCATGGCCTAAAAAATGTTCAAGTATTATCAGTAAAATGTTCCTAAAGTATCAAAACTATAGTCATTATGGTGAATGAATGCCCATATTCTGGTAAGTATTGGATTAATGAGGGTGAACAAGTGAAACAGAATTTTATATTAAATGTGGCTGAAGTGGAGCTTGTTTTAACTGTTTTATGTACGTTTTATATTTACCTCATCATAAATTTGCTTATAGGTATTTGCAGGCTTAATCACCAATGTACAAGTAACTACAATGTAGACTACAATATAAAGTAGCGGAAAAATTTAAGTAGCCTAAAGTAGCTAAAATGGCACTTTATTACAGAATTTGATTAAATGCACTTCGTTACACTACAAATATGACCAAATACCGGTAGTTTCTCTGTAGGTGGCTTCCTGACGCAGCGGGTCTGGGAGCGCAGGCGCCGCCCAGCAGACCATGCCATGCTTTTACACACCGAACCTATTAAATAATCTTTACAGCAGACGCAGATGAGAGGATCTTCGTCTTTTGCCGGTAAGTACGGACAGACAAATGTACAAGCCAACTTTATATGATGCTGTTTAGCCAGTAGTCCACTTCTCCTAGGAATTCAAACATTGGAGTTCCAGATTAACAGTTCCGGATAAGCGGAGGAAATGGATGGATAGATAAACAGATTAACAGTACGCTATACGTTTTTATTTTCGTCTGAACTTTAATCGCTACATTATTCAGTATAAATGGGACACTTTACTTAGGCATTATCAGAAGAATTATTATTATCTTTGAAGTGTTTACTTTTCTCAGAGTCCTGTAGTCTATAAAGAATACGCATTGACGTGTAATATTCCGTTATGCGAGGTGAACATACTGTAGACCCTTCAAAATTCCAAGTCAGAGCCAAAAAGCATATGGCACTCAGTCCACAGCTGATAAAGCCTGCAAATACAACCTTTTTAATCAGTGTAAAAGACCGTACGATTAGGTTGTGTCCTTAAACCTGAAGACGTACTAAACGATTACCTAGGTAGCTACAGAAAAACTTTGATGCTATAAAGGACATTTTGATTTTTGGCATCACATGATCAGTGCTGAAATCATGTTTACCCAATCGCATAGGTTTGACTTAGAAAGTGGAACGTGAGTTTGGCAACTTCCCCGGAAAACAAATCAGGAAAACTCAATAGTTTTTATGATGCACATTAAGCGCGTACTCTATAAGCATTCACATGTGTTAAGAAACTAACTACATGAACCTTTTATAATGTATTGTCCCTATTAATAGTAATTTGTATGCATGTGAACCTGGACAGCACAACAGCTCACATTTGAAATGCTTACCCAGTCACCTCTTTGTCCTCTCTCTGCCTGGCCTGGTCTCTCGCTCCCTCTCTCCCTCTCTCGCTCCTTCTCTCGCTCCTGCTCTCGCTCTCATGCTTCTTTGGACAAACAAGGTCTCTGACAACCATTATCTGACTACTTTTGTTCTTCCACATGTTTGACAATTACATCAAAAGGATGTGAGAACATTAAAGCACAACTTGTATTGACAACCATGGGAGACACTGATTTAAACTTTGTTCAAATCCAAAGGATGTGCTCTTTGAGGTAACATTACACAGGCGCATAAGACAAAGTGAAAAAGTCAAGGGACATCAGGCTCACAGGGAATATAGGAGTTTGGAGGCTTGTTATGGGAATTACTAACTGTGTGAAGCCAGAGGCTGCACAAAGTAGATATAGTGCACTTAACTGTCTGCACATTTCAGATCAGAGGCCAGATATCAAGTGATAAATAATGAACTAAGGTTAAAGGACTTTAGTAATGTTAGGTAATTTCTTAGTCAGGTAGATATTGATTAGATACTTGTTGTATAGGAATGTTTAGTGTAGCCAGGATGTCTAGCTCAGGCTGTTAAATGCTCAGTTCATTGTCATGAGTTCTGCAGGCTGCATCTAGGCCAAGGTCAACTAGATTGAAGAGTCTGCAGGCAGGATGAATATTGCTAGTAGCATGCTATGCTCAGCCGTAATCTTAATCATAATATCTTCTGAGGCTTACTGTTCGGACATGTCCCTGAATGTCCTGTATGTTTTTAGATACACACCACATAATCAACACGCACTCACACATTGATTTTCTTCATGTTTTGACTATTGTTATGGTCAGCTGAAAAGCTGGCATATCAGGTGACGTCACGGTTTGACGTGCCTGTGTAGAATGGGGTTAGCCCAAACCAGATATAATGGATAGGCTTTGGTGGTTCAGGGTCTTTTTTTCATTCTCCGTCTGCCTGCACGCAGTACTGGAGGTGGAAGATACCTGGACGTGTAATGTTAATTTTACCTGTGATCCTTTGAATAAACCAGCACGGTTATATTTTTTATATATCCAAGTGGTCTGCCTCGTCTCTCTGAGTTCCTAGTTAGAAGAACTGGGTAATATCTTTCAGTCATCATGGTTAAAATAGTAAAACACATAGTTAAGGTCATGGTTAAAACAACAAATGTAAGTTTGAAACTGGAGACCAACGGTTGCTCTCATGTCCATTATCTTCAATTGTCTTGTTGTGTCCCACTAACAGTGTAACATTTAAAGATATTTGGTTTAATATTGTGTACATCAGCAGACTGTCACATCTGAGGAACAGAAGCAGCATTGTGGATTTTTTTTGCTTAGAAACAAAGTGATTATTCCATTGATCAGTTTTCTGTTGTATGCAAAGTAACTAGCAACTTTAAATGTCATAAATGTAGCAAAGTGGAAACATAAAAGAAAAAAAAATACTTAAGCATACAAAATGGAACCCAAGTAAATTACTTAAGTAAATGTATTTGCCTTTGTGTTTAGAATGACTCCAAAGCAGCAGGTGAGGGCAAATGTCACAACATGCAACAGAAAAGAGACTTTGTAAACAAACAGATCCTCACCAACACAAAACACATGAAGACTGACATGCAGTCAGTCAGTTGTGTGTTTTACAACATAATTTCCTCCTCATGCTGAGTAACCGGGTGAGGCTAGTGTTAAGTCTAGGGAAATATTATAATCCAGTAAATTAGTTTGTTCTAATGACTCAATGTCTGACATAAGGTGTAACATATTCCACCCATCTCAAGGAGACATGACAGCATTTGATTTTTTTGCCATCCCATAGCCCAGCATGTGAGGATTCAGCAGACAGATGCCAAGACATACCTCATGTCTGTCGCTCCACCTGTCCTGTTGGTGTCTGCTTACCCCTCACAAGTCTGAGGGTTTAGTATATTAGCACTACCACAAGCTTTATTTTACACTATGGGCATTCACACTCTAATTTGTGATGAAACCACACCAGCCCAGGAAAACTACTTTCCGTTCTCAAACAACCTGCTCTACAGTTTGTCACAGAGGAAGCCCACTTCCTCTATATCTGTATTCTTCTTTATTGCATCATGCTCCTGAAAGATGAGTCTTCCTTCAACAGCTGATACTAAAAGTGTCCTGTTTCCATTAGCAAATATAGCTGAGCTTTCAAAGGCAGTTTCATTGTACAGTAGATATAAAATATACTAACCAACTGAAAAAACTATATTTCTTTCCTGTGACTCAGATAAAATCCTTAATGATTTTGAATTTTAGACACATTTAACCACATCCAGCTGAGCTGCTACATCTCCTGTAATTCATTTGTTGTTTTAAATGATGCCCCTGTCATCTAGGAGCATTATGCCAGGGAGTGAAGCAGACAGTTGTAACATTTTGACTTCAGGAAGACCAACAGTTTTTGTCTGGTTTCATTTGTTTTAACCTTTTCAATGTGTTTAACACACAACAATTTTGAAATTATACACTCAGACTCAGAGTGGTATGATCATCAGGGAACAAAGGGACAAAGTTAAACTGTCAAAAAAGCCCATATACTGTATTGATACTCAAACAGTTTAAGTTTATTATAAACTGCATTTCAGCTGTGATGAGTCAGAAAGTCATATCTGGATGACCTCAGACCTTACCACTTCCCGCTACAGACTGAGCTGTCATGTGGTGATAGGTTGAGCTTTTTAAAATACACATTGCACCTTGGAAGAATAGGTCTTATTCAGTTAATTCTTGCACACATTTAAAACGGGTATAGACAAACTCATAACTTTCCTAGTATTCATTATATTGTACCTAACACCTTTCACAGACAAGAATATTTCTGATTTATTTATTTTTTTGGCACTGACATTTTTTTAATAGTGTAGAGAAAGACAGAAAATAGGGGCAGAAATTCCGTGGAATGACATGTGCAAAGGTTGTTCAGCTTGCAATCAAATCATGAACACTGCAGTGTATGCCTTATCACTTGGCCACCAAAAAAAAAGACCACGGGAGGACGTGAAGTTATCATCATGCCATGTTTAATTTTGGGTAAATGCACCATTTGGGGGATCACACAGATATACACTACATGATCCCATATAGCTACATATAGTAGTGGATGCCTTAACTACATCCAGATGTCCACTTTAGTGTTCAGTGAAGCACAGACGGACAGTGTTGCCAACTCGGCGACTTTCTCGCTAAATCTGGCGACTTTCCAAAACCTCTTGGCGACTTTTTTGTCAAAAACGACTAGAGACAAATCTAGCGACTTTTTCTGGTGTTACTGGAGACTTTTTTGATGTTTTGGAGACTCTGACGTGAAAGCACGTATCGCTCTGCAGTTACTGTCCTCAACGAACAGCGGGTGCTGCCGTGAGCCCCTCCCCCGTACCAAAGCACCCGCAGGCGGTCATTCTCACTGTAGCCTCGCGCGGCAGTCCCAGCTGCAGTTAGAGCAGAGAGGAGATCCACACCGCTCCGGGTCCAGATAGCAAATGATTTGCGCATGCGCAAAGCCGCCGCTGATCTCGCCCTGTCTTATAGGGGTGGGCGATACTATAAAATTTGGTATGGATCCGATACCAAGTAAATACAGGGCCAATATCGCCGATACCGATATTTTTTTTTAAAGCACGCAATATAAATTACATTCACTTTCTTGTATAGGGGATATCAGTGTGTCAAAATTTATAAAGTGATTGCATAATTATTATGCTAAATCTGAATGCATTTTCATAACCACTAAAAGATGTTGTGATTTGCTCTTAGTGTGCTTGTAATTAGTCATGTCAGGTAAAAAAAAAAAAAACGACATATTTCAAATATGAAAACAATATATTATTATAATAAACTCAATTTGCAAACATGAACTGTGCATGAAATTATCGAGAATAGTAATAGCATTAAGAACAGAAAAACAGAATAATACTATAAATTAAAATACATTAAAGAATAATATAGTAACAAAACAAAATTCTCCCTTTAACAGTACTTAACTGGCTTTAACAAAACATAAAGTGCACTAAATTATTACTAGAAAACAAAGCAGCTGTTTTGTTAAGACTCACTAATATAACAGATTAAATAATTTCCCTTTTCGCACACTGTCTTCGCTTATAAACGCTAAACAAAAATACCAAGCACAATTAGCTTTTTACCCACAAAGCCCTATGACAGTTTTCACAGAGAACCTCTTTCGATGCTCTGTCATCCTGTTGAAAACTACTGAGTTACAGGTTTTTGTTCAGAAACAATAACATGTTTACATGTTTCCCTTTTATTGCACTTCTTCTCTGGCTTATTAACTGTCCGGCCTTTGAGAAAATCCTTTCTGCAGGTACAGATGAAGCAATGACTCCCAGGTGTTTCTTGGCAAGCGTACTAAGAGAGGGAAATGTTGGCTCATTAATTTTCCACCAAAGTAGTGGATCTTGGTCACGTGGAA
>NW_018128000.1:1210124-1214326 GCF_001952655.1 Monopterus albus
CCATTCCCCACTTTTTGCGGCAGGGGGGGAAGCAGCTGCTCCTACAGGGGAGCATGAGGTAGTTGCAGTAGCCATTGCTAAGGTAGAGCTGGTGGCCAGGCTTGAGCTTAAATCAGCAGCTGACACTGAAGAGGTTGAGCTCTGTCTCAATAGCTGAATTTCTGTGATGAGTCGCCCTTTCAGAGATTCAACATTTGCCATGTCATGGAACCCCAGGTTTTTAAATCTTGCATCCAGGTAGGTACTGACAGCAAGACCATAAAAGGTTTCAATACTGAAACGTGTTTAGCTGTGTATGTTTTCAGACATACACTGAAACCCTGAAATTCTCTGTGGAGTATTTCTGGTACATGAGAGCACATGTGACATGGACTACCTTCTGTTGTGTGCTACATGTATGAAAGAACAACTCTCAACAAAGTCTGGGCCTGATTCTGCGGATATAGCCCAGAGGTCATGAGTGAAACGGCTTTTATGTCATCTGCTGGCAGTTGCTAGCTAGTGTTAGCTCCTAAACAGACCTCAGAACAGAGTGCAGTGCCATTTTTCAGTTGATGGGATCTCTAGGTCCGCTATGAATTAGGTACAGTCAGCTAAGGTTATTCATCCTGAATTACCACAGTCAGTAAAGTGAGTTCTAAACGATTTCAGCATTTTTAACCAAACAAAAATGTATGCAGGTAAATACAATGTGCAACTCCCAAAACGGTGCCCCTATCCCAACATTCAACACAGCGTGACGAACCTTCACATTCTCTACTGACAGAAATTGCTGTTTTGTGGAAAGTTCTCGGTCATACAAGAGTCTGTCAGGTGACTGACTTCTATGACCTGCAAGTTGAAATGGGAAATATAGAATAACTAACTTTTGGCATATGTACCATAATTTGCCTAACAAATTATTGTCTAAGTAGTTGTAAGTAATTATTTTATATTTGACTGAGATGTGTCGATAAAAAAATTGTGTTTTTCTTTGTCACTGCAGAGTTTCAAAGATGAGAATCATCAAAGCAAGAACTTTCTTGCTGGTGGGAGCTTTTGGTCTGTTGGTCCTCTATCTCTGTAAAGATTTCAGCGACAACAAAACAGGTCACCTCTACTTAGATGTAAGAGAAGATGACAGTAAAATAAGGCAAACCACCACAAATAACTCCTATGTATACTCCTGGCCAAACTGTCAACAAAATATGTCTGCTGCCAACATCACAGACTTCAACAAGCTTCCTGGTCATATACAAGACTTTCTCTACTATCGACATTGTCGCCATTTCCCCATGCTGCTGGACATTCCTGACAAATGTGGGGGAGCTGATAGATCTGCAGAAGTCTTCCTTCTTCTGGTCATTAAAAGCTCCCCTGTGAACTACGACCGCCGAGAAGTGCTGCGTAAAACCTGGGCTAAAGAGAGGTTACACAATGGCGTATGGATCCGAAGGCTCTTCATCTCAGGAACAATGGATTCTGGTTATGAGAAAAAAAGACTCAACAAACTACTTGAAATGGAGCAACGCGAGTACAATGACATCCTCCAGTGGGACTTCAGTGACTCTTTCTACAACCTCACCTTGAAACAGATACTCTTCCTGGAATGGATGGAAAGAAACTGCCCAAAAGCTCATTTCCTGCTAAATGGAGACGATGACATCTTTGCCAACACAGACAACATGGTCGAGTATCTCCAAGGCCTCGTGGACAATGATGGAAGCAGGCATCTCTTTATTGGCCATCTGATCCAGAATGTGGGGCCCATTAGATCACCAGGGAGCAAGTATTTTATCCCAGTTCAGGTGCAGGAGTCAGACTCATACCCCCCGTACTGCGGTGGTGGCGGCTTCCTATTGTCTGGATATACAGCTTTGGTTATATACAATATGTCCCTATCCATTACCATTCTTCCCATTGACGATGTTTACATGGGGATGTGTCTGGCCAAAGCAAGACTTGCTCCTGCTTTACATATGGGTGTGAAGACTTTTGGACTGAATGATCCCTTCAGCAAAGTAGATAGATACGATCCTTGCTATTATAAAGATGTGTTACTGTGTTAGGGTGATTTTCATTTTTAGATAGAAATGAATATAATTAGTTAGGGTTTTATTATATAGCATACATAAGTTTATATATTTTACACAAAACTGTAATTTACACATGGTGACAAAGCTTGTTGATACTTGTTGCACCTACTGTTGCACTTACACGGATGTGCTTCCTCCTATCATGGAAAGAGGATTAAACTGATTAAACACTGGTCACCTACAAGCTTCAGACATAATATCAATCATGGGGGTGAGCAACCAGAAAAACAACTGTTCTGCATTTTTAGAATAACAAAACCACACACGAGAGATGTACGAATACGTCAGTTCCTTCATTCCTGTGAGTGATAGAACCTTGATGGGCAGCTCTTACAGGAGTTTAGGGGCTGACATGTTTATCTCATCCATTATTTTGTTGACTAAAACTGCAGCTGCAAAACCTGCTTTGTGTCACATTTCATTGCTGGATAAACAACTTAAATCCCACCTTGCACAGTGGTTGTCCTCTAATTAGCAACAAGGATTGGGCAATTATTTCACACTTCACCACTTGCAGAATTTATCTGCATGGGGCTGTTGGGTAACTACACCATGCGCCAGGCCAGCGCCTTACATGGTAGCTCTGCAGACTAAACCTAAATTAAAAACAAAACAAACTACAGGCTACTTCAGGACAGTAAATCCCCTGTGTAGTATTTTCCCACTATGTGGAATTCAGTCCTGCATGTTAGTTTATTATTATGTAGGAAAACTATGATTAGCAACTCATTCCTGTTCTTTATTTGATAAGCAACACTATACTCAGTCTTTTAGTAAATCAGCACAATTGCAGTCATCAAGTAACCCTTGAAGAGCCTAAGCTACATCTCACCTTGACAATCAGCCAGAGTTTAACTAAATAATTGAGCTAATCAGCTAGTTACAGCAAAAATAATAATAGTTGCAATAATCACAACAAAACTGTCATTTTGTCATTTCAGTTGCTGGCTAGACATAAGCTTGCTTTTCTCTAATTAGGAAATCATCGCCTATTTAGAATTTCACAATAAATCTGTCAATGTAAAAACAGTGTGCACTGTGCAAGAATGAAAAGCTCAATGGGTGCAACAAAAATAACTAAGTGGGACAGGACTTTGTGAATACTTCATAAAACCTGTAACTATAGCTTGTTAGTGGTTTCCCACTCAGTTTAAAGCAAACAGGAATTACAATATTTGATTTAATGATTGAGGGAATGTTTTCTACAGTTTGAATAATTCAGATTTAGCTTGTTTTCTGCATACAGAGTTTGTGCCTGTAACTTTCTGGTTGTCCTTCCCTGATGGTAAAGACTCAGGGAGATATGGAAGTTGTTTAATCAGCTAGAATATAAATCCACAGTGGGATGTTTATGGGTTTGTTTCTGTAGGTATGACCCTGTAACAACAACAGTAAAACAGCCGTTCCTATTTGTTATCACAGGCAGTTTCGACACATGGTATGTGGAAGAGTGTCTCTTATTGTTGCTTAACTTCTATCAGCTCAGCAATGTGATTATGATGGAACAATGGTCAGGTATTGAGCCTACTGGCAACTGAACCACACCCAGTTCTTGGTGTGTTGTTATAAAGGTAAACACGGTGTTGTCTTACAAAATATAATAACTCAGGTTTTTGTAATGATGCAATATTTTTTGATCTTCTGCTTAGGTTTGCTGTTTTTTATTCTTTTTTACTAAAGCCTGTATATTTGTGTTGGAGCTACACAGTATGTTAAGAAAAAGATTCAAATGTTGTGCCTTATATCAGCTGTTCTCAGAAAACACTGTTAGAATTACAAAAATCAGTTTTGTAGTTCTCAGATTTATAAAAGAAGAATCATAAATCATGTGTCAGCAATAAGTATCACAAGAGGGTCTCCAATAAGGATTGATTTGATTTGATTTATTTATTCTTTCAAGCATGTAAAGACAGTTGATATATCAACACACATAATTTTACACATATCCAACAAATGCTAATCCAATATCAATTTGCTTATACCTAGTACATGCTTGAATGGAGTAGGAAGAAGTCAGACTTATCCAGTCCTACCCCATGACATCATCTTACATCATTGGTTTGCAAGCAGTATCTCTACATAAATAATTATCTTCTACACCACACAAGTAATATACTAAAAAAATAT
>NW_018128000.1:1216197-1217949 GCF_001952655.1 Monopterus albus
CCAGAGAGTTCAACACAGGTCGGTAATGGCCAAAGATGTCGATCGGTTCGACCTAAAACCGTATTGGCAATCAGAGAGGATTTTATGTTTGTCAATAAATGTATCTAATCTGTTATTAAAGAGTTTTTCCAGAATTTTTGACAATTGTGACAACAGAGAAACCGGTCTATAATTTGTGAAGTTGTGCTTATCACCAGATTTATACAGTGGAATAACCTTTGCTATTTTCATATTATTGGGGAACTGCCCAAGTCGAAACGACATGTTAAAAATATGGGTTAATGGTTTGCATATCCCCTCAATTACCAATTTAACAGTTGTCATACTGATACCATCACTATCACTAGATGTTTTGTTAACACATTTATTCACTATGTCTATAATTTTTTTTTTTCAACTATGGGCTTCAAAAACATAGAACTCATGTTCCTTTCGATTGTATTATTATTTATAGTGACGGATGTATCATCTGTACAAATGCTTCTTGCTAAACCAGGACCAACAGTCGCAAAAAAACTATTAAACCTATCTACTACATCCTCCAATCTGTTGACCGTTGTATCATTATCCATAAAACATTGAGGGTAGTTACTCTTGCTGGAACTGTTTGTAATCAATTTATTTAATACATTCCAAGTACCTCTCATGTTATTTTTATTATCCTCTAATACTTTAGAGTAATATAGTTTCTTACATCTCCTCAAAATCTCAATTAATGTGAGTGATCCTCTCCTCCCTCCTTTTGACCCGTGAGGTGTACAGGTCCTCCATGAAGGGCAGCCTTGCACCAGTGACCTTTTCTGCAGTCCTGACTACAGAAAGAAGTCTGTACTTGTACTGTTTGGTTGCTGAGGCAAACCAGACAGTGATGGAGGTGCAGAGAACAGACTTGGGAACAGAGGACTTGGGATATGCTATGTGGGTCTAGGTGTGGGTGCGAAACAGATCTCTGTTAAAATGTAAATAGGCTGTCTGGTCACAAGGAGATGCAGACATCGTTTCTCTACACAGAAGTTACAGCAGACAGTTTCTACCTCAGTATCGCTTGATTCTCATCAATACAATTGTAAGATATTGTAGGACCTAAGCGTCCTCCATGTTCATTTCTGAGGAAGAGTCGAAGTCAGAAGAACCTTTAAAATATTTATTACAACCTTGATGAAGCAAAAATGTTCAAGACAAGCAATACAGAGCTCTGGATTCCGTCTCTATCTGAAGCCCTATCACACAGAAGTATAGTGCATAGCTTCTGCAGGAAGCCGGAACCACGAGTTTCCTCTGCATAGAGAAGTTATAATAAGAGTCATGCAAATGATCTGATGTCATCCACATTGTCCTTCATCCTCATGCCTTGATTGGTTTCTTGACCTCGTTCTGACCCCTCATTTGGTGATCTTGTCGCCAGGCAGATTTTGATCTGTGACACTAAGTACAACATCCTGACCTTTTGACCTAGACATTACCCTCCTACATACGTCTTTATAAACAGTTAGTTGTTGTCTGCAGATTTAGGAAGAGCACCAGCGTTGCTATGCAACCTGGTCTGTATATTATACAGGTAATGAGTTCAAACAGGTGCAATTAATACAGGCAATGAGTGAAGGATAGGAGGGCTTCTTAACAGACAGTAAACAATGCAGATAGACAAAGGAATGCTCATTGTGAAACAAGATAAATATATACGAAATATTTACAAAAAATATACGAGGAATAAAAATAAAAATAAAAAAATAAATAAAACAAATAAATAAA
>NW_018128000.1:1218001-1221331 GCF_001952655.1 Monopterus albus
TAAATGTACTTAAGCTGCACATAGTCCAGAACAGCTGATGTATAGGGCTCAGACTTGGAGGCTTATACATCAGCTGTTCTGGACTATGTGCATTTCTGTACTGATGCATCTGACACATCTGATCTGACCTAGTCTCTGAACACATCCTATTTGGTGAAGAAAGCCCAGCAAAGGCTTTTCTTCCTCAGGAAGCTGAAACACGCTGGTCTCTCCTGTCAGCTGCTCGCAAACTTCTATAGAGCAACAGTAGAGAGCATCCTCTGTCTCAGTGCGACAGTGTGGTACGGGAGCTGCACTGCACAGGACAGAAAAGACTTGACCAGGGTGGTGAGAACAGCTCAGGGCATTGTAGAGAGTCCTCTTCTGGATCTGGACTTGCTAATTGTAAGATTTGAGTCTTATAGACTCTAGTTACTTTATAAGCTTTAGTTACTTCTCATACCTTTAGTTCCCTTTAGTTACTTTTCATAACTCTAGTTTCCTTTAGTTACTTTTCATAACTTTATTTTCCTTGTCTATACATATTACAGCTATTGATGATTGTCCAGAACTACTGAGCTTTGGTTACTTTTAAATACATTTATTTTCCTTGCTTATACAGTGGGGCAAATAAGTATTTGATACACTGCCGATTTTTCAAGTTTTCCCACTTACAAAGAATGGACAGTTCTGTAATTTTCATCGTAGGTACACCTCAACTGTGAGAGATAGAATCTAAAAAAAAAAAAATCCAGAAAATCACATTATTAGATTTTTAAATAATTTATTTCCATTTTATTGCATGAAATAAATATCTGATCACCTACCAACCAGCAAAAATTCTGGCTCTCACAGACCTGTTAGTTTGTCTTTAATACTGCTTATTTTGTTATACTAGCCTTATGTTGGTTAACTGTTTACTTGGCCCTTGCATGGGGATATGTACATGCACATTGAGAGCCGATGTACCAGAGTCAAATTCCTTGTGTGACCGACACACCTGGCCAATAAAGCAGATTCTGATTCTGACTAGCAGGCAGTAATGGATGCCCATTACTTGTAAAGATTGGTGTAATGCTGTATGCCACCACTAAAGGGCAGCCTTACTGTGTGCTGAGGAGAAGGAACAGGAAAAAGAAAAGTTACAAGACATGTTTTAGGCAAAACTGTGGCGTTATTCCTACCATTTATTTTTTTAAATAAAATCTAAAACCACTAATATTTAGTATGAATAAAGAGGGGTTTCAAATAAATACTCTACAGAAATAAATGTAAGAATTTACATTTTTCAGCTGCTTTAGCAAGTCTAGCAGCGCAGCTTATCACACGTTGTCATATGTAGTTTATATCTAAGGAATCAGAACCGAGCGATGTATCCATCCCTTTATTTTTAGTCAACATAGGATAGTACTGAATGTTAGGACCAGTTTACTTTTACCAGTAATGGGCATCCATTACTGCCTGCTAGTCAGAATCAGAATCTGCTTTATTGGCCAGGTGTGTCGGTCACACAAGGAATTTGACTCTGGTACATCGGCTCTCAATGTGCATGTACATATCCCCATGCAAGGGCCAAGTAAACGCTGACAAACGCAAAATATACTTTTTAAAAGCTGTTTATTCTGCAAGTCGTTTTACAACAAACCATACACCTGCATCAATCTCATCTGCTGCTGTCTGCATTCCCATGGCACTTTTGCATTTAGTATTTTTCCTGCTCCATCACAGGTTGATTCTCCAACTAATGATGAACACAGCACAAGAATGCATTGCAGAAAAATGGGCAGTAAATCAAGAGGTGTGGAAATTTTCAACTTCTACACAGTGACTTTAAGTTTGTGTCTTCCTGCTCAAAACCTTCTGAAAGATGGGATCAGGTGCTCACTGTAGCGCATCATCGTGCGTGTCACCTCCTTCCCAGTGTACATGCCTCTGTAACTGGGCTCTGTAGAAAACAAGGGGAATATAGTGTACAGACATAAATAGATATACACAGGAAATGACTGAGATGTACAAACCACAGCTCAGGCTGACTGTAGATATTTGCTCAGCCTTTGATTTTGACTCACTTTTAAGATAAACACACTGGGCATCACCTGCTATCATGATCTCCAGCTCAGCCAAGGAGAGGTCTGTTGGCTCTGTCAGGAACATGTTGACATCTCCCACCATGCACTGCTCCTCTTCTATACTGGGATCTGCCCATCGCTGCTTATCCAAGATGATGAATGTGCACTCTGGCAAAAAGTTAAAAAGTCAAATTAAGCAGCGTTTCTTTAAGTAAAAGTTGAATGATTTTACCAATGCATGACCTCAGAAATGTCTTATTTTCATATCAAATCCAATGTTAAAATTTGCTACTCTAACTTTGAATAAGTTAACAAAAGTAAAAGAAGTTCTCTCACATTTATCTTTCCAGACACTGCTGAATCGTTCAACCAAAGATTTTTTTTGCTCTCTGTTTTATTCAGGTATTTTTCAGAGAAATCAAGGTGTCCAGTTATTCACATGAAAAAATCTAAGGCTAAAGGCTAAGTCTGGCAAGCCTTCAGATTTATAACAACTGCTTTAGAGGATGAATAAGAGCATGTTCTGTGTGTACATTTACTACAGAAGAAGTCTTACTGTCATCATCTTCCCTCCAGCTCCCCTGCATGTCGTACCCCTGTTTCAGGGTCATTGTCTCTGAGGCGCTCAGATGCTGCAGTTCAGGATGCTTCATCCATTCATGATACCTGAATTGTGGAAACAGGTGGATATGAGACAGGGACTGCAGGTTTCTACAGCTTTAACTTAATCATATATCCAGATGCCAAAGGACTGGAGCTGGTTCTGCTGTGCCAGTTAAAGAGACTTCAGACTGTCAAAGGTTTGTAGTGACAGCTGGGTCAGATGTGTCATCTGCCCTAAGTTACTTCTTCACCTTGTGCCAGCATGGACAAAAGGTTTTCAAATGCTCCATGACAAATGAGACTGTATGATACGATCAAAAGCTCCAGAAAAGCTAGGCTGCCTTTTATTATTCCCTTTCTCACCTGGAAAATAGAGACTCCTAAATCAGGATACTCTTCACTGACTACAGCTCCGCCTTCAACACAGTTATGCCCCACAAACTCATCCACAAACTGTCCACACAGAGTCTCCACCCCACCCTCTGTGACTGGATCCTTTCTGACTGGCAGGCCCCAGTCTGTCTGGATTGGTAATAGGACTTCATCATCCTATGATCACAACAAACACTGGAACCCCACAGGGATGTGTCCTCAGCCCCATCCTCTACCCCCTTTTACCCATGACCGTGTTGCCTCCTACAAGGACAACATTATCCTTAAGTTCGTGGACGACACCGCA
>NW_018128000.1:1221351-1226260 GCF_001952655.1 Monopterus albus
CGCTGGGGGGGGTGAAGCAGCGTACAGGAGGGAGGTGGCCGGTCTGGTGTCATGGTGCAAAGACAATAAACTCAGCCTCAACACAGTCAAGACAAAGGAGATGATAGTGGACATGAGGAAGGAGAGAAGATCTCATCGGCCACTGTTCATCCGGGGGCTCGAAGTGGAGAGGGTGAGCAGCTTCAAATACCTGGGTATCCACGTCAGCGAGGACCTCACCTAGACACATAACACATTGCAACTTCTACAGCTGCATTGTCGAGAGCATCTTGACCAGGTGCATCTGTCTGGTATGGCAGCACAACTGCTATGGACCGCAAGTGCCTGCAGAGAGTGGTAAAGACTGCAGAGAAGATCACCAGGACTCCACTGCCCTCTCTGCAAAGCATTTACCACTGCAGGGTGCGTAGGAAAGCTGCCTCCATCCTCAAAGACCCTACCAACCCCCAGCACGGATTCACGCCCCTACCCTCCAGCTGAAGGTTCAGAAGTGTGAAATGCAGGACCTCTAGACTGAAAAACTCTTTCCTTCACTCTGCCATCAGACTCCTAAACAGTTGAGGAGTTTACTACCAGGAAATACGTCATGTACTGTCGACCTGTACCGTTTACATTCTCAATTTGCACATGCATAATTGCACATTCACTATTGACTACTGCACATACAGTTCTCATGTAGCATATATTCTCTTATTATATTCTTATATTTTTTTATTATATCTCTTCATTTGCTGCTTTAAAGTGCCTTAGATTTTGTGTTACTTATTTATCTACTTTATACTTCATTTGTATCGTGTGGCATTCATGTGGACGGCAAAGTAAGAATTTAATTGTACAGGGAAATGCGTTTCCGTACTATGCATATGACAATAAACACTTTGACCTGACTAAATGGAAAGTGGGATGAGATTGTTTTTTCAACATTATTATTAGTTGCAGACGTCAAAACCCATCCACCATGTTTAAACATTGATAGTAAAGAAATGACATTCAAATACTCATCACTAAAGATATCAACAGAGGAAAACAGACAAAAGTGACAGGTATCACATGTGTAACATGACTGATCAGGTGTTAATGTTCCCTGGGCGTGTGGTTTGCTTTGTAAGGAACCAACACAACTATGTGTCCCTCCAGTAGCGTGTTCTCATTTATCTTCATGGTACCAAACCAGACACAAACACCAATAAGACCGATTATAACAATAAACTAAATTCAATTCAGCTCTATAACCTCTTCAGGGTGGTGGAGGGTTCATGGGAGTCCACATGCATTTTGTGGATTTGGAGAAGGCATTCGACCATGTCCCTCACAGCGCCCTGTGGGGGGGTGCTCCGGGACTATGGTCCGGGGCCCTCGGTTAAGGGCTGTCTGGTCCCTGTACGACCAGAGCAGGAGCTTGGTTCGCATTGCCGGCAGTAAGTCAGACCTGTTTTCGGTGCATGTTGGACTCCGGCAGGGCTGCCCTTTGTCACCGGTTCTGTTCATTATCTTTATGGACAGAATTTCTGGGTGCAGCCAGGGGCCGGAGGGAGTCTGGTTTGGGTACCACAGGATTTCGTCTCTTCTTTTTGCAGATGACGTTGTCCTTTTGGCTCCATCAAACCAGGACCTTCAGCATGCACTGGGACGGTTTTCATCCGAGTGTGAAGCAGCTGGGATGAGAATCGGCACCTCCAAGTCTGAGGCCATGGTTCTCAGTTGGAAAAGGGTGGTTTGTCCCTCCAGGTTGGTGGAGAGTTTCTGCCTCAAGTGGAGGACTTCAAGTATTTTGGGGTCTTGTTCACGAGTGAGCAAAGGATGTAACGGGAGATTGACAGGTGGATCGGTGCAGCTTCTGCAGTAATGCGGTCGATGTACTGGTCTGTCTTGGTTTGAAGAAGGAGCTGAGCTGTAAGGCGAAGCTGTCAGGTCCGGTCCGGCACGGCACGGCCTGCCTCTCTTCCTCCTTTCTCTCTCCTGACCTGCGGGATCTGCACCTCAGCTGTGTTACATTCGGTAATTAGTGACTCGTTTGTCGGTGCGCACAGCTGAGGTGCATTCCTATGATTACCTGCTCCTTTATTTTAACCTCTGGCAGATGCTCCGTTTCGCTGGAGACCTGTAGACATACCTGTATTTGTGGTATGTGTCATACGTCATTTTGATTTCCACGCTGACAGTTCCTGTGCTGTGGATCTCATTTTGTACATTGGTTACATGTTGTTTTTTGTGTTATACGTCTCTAGATGTCCACGCTGACAGTTCCTGTGCTGTGGATCTCTTTGTATGTTTTTTCCATGAGGTTAGCCATGCGTACTTTGATGTTCACGCTGACGGTTCCCGTGCTGTGGATTTCTTTGGTATGTTTTCACGTGTGTAGCCATGTGTAAGTTGATTTCTTTTTTTCCTTCACTACTCTGCTTCCCTGCATACGTTCGCTAGTCCTCCTGGTTATTCTGTCTACTCACCCGTCCATTCTGGTCCTCTGACTCTCCTGGTTCCTGCCGTTATCTGTCTACTCATCTGCTCGTCCTGGTCTCCTCAGCCAATTCTGCCCTACCCTGTTTTTGTACTGTCCAGCCTGATTATGCTACAGATATTGACTCTGTTACCTTGTTTGTGTTTTTTCCATTAAACCTCCATTTTTTTCTACTAGCACCTGGGTCTGCAAACTTGAGTCCTACCTCAGTTGTCCCTCACCCTCCTGGTGAGGGGGACTAAATCATAACAGAAGCTCTCAGTTTACTGGTCGATCTACGTTCCTACTCTCACCTATGGTCATTAACTTTGGGTCATGACCGAAAGGGCAAGATCCCGGATACAGGAGGATGAAATTAGCTTTCTCTGCAGGGTGGCTGGGCGCACCCTTAGAGATAGGGTGAGGAGCTCAGTCACTCACTAGGAGCTCAGAATAGAACCGCTGCTTCTCCACATCAAGAGGAGCCAGCTGACGTGGCTCAGACATCTGTTTCAGATGCCTCCTAGGCGCCTTCCTGGGAAAGTGTTCCGGTCCTGGGGAGGTGTTCCGGGCATGTCCCAATGGGAGGAGGCCCCGGGGAAGACCTAGGACACGCTGGAGGGACTATGTCTCTCGGCTTCCCTGGGAACGCAGCATTCCCCCGGAGGAGCTGGAGGAAGTGTCCGGAGAGAGGAAAGTCTGGGCATCTTTGCTTAGACTGCTACCCCCGCGACCCGGTCTTGGATATGTGGGAAAAGATGGATGGATGGACTAAATTCAATCCTTGTATGTCCCTTTAACATATTATAACAGCTAGACACCGAATCACAGGATGGAAGCCTGGACACCTGCACAGGTGGCACCAGTGCATGCTGGGTTACCTGCTGTGTGAATGGATGTAACCAAGCATGTTCCTGAGGTGGTGAATTAAAATGATTAATTGAAGGTTGGTGGCATATTAGATTATTGTTCTTTGTACGGGCTGCATTTCTTATGTAATGTTTTTGTGTCACTTTGTACTTCAAGAATTAAATAATTAAAATCAATGACCTAATGCTCATAACTATCTGAGAACTGTCTGTATCCTAATACAGTAGATACATTTGAATGTATATACAGCCTCACTGGATAATAAAAGTCACCAATGGCCATTTATCCACAGAAAAAACCTACTAAATCTGTCTAATAAAATCAAAATCTCAGATTAAACAAAATTTCTATAAAATATTGTATTAATCCAACATAAATGTGTTTCACTGAAAGTCTAGACAGTGAACTTGATGATTATAATCAAGATAATCAGATGGATGATTTGATTTCACTTTTGTACACTTTCCATGTTTGATCCATTAACACATTACATTTCCCAATGCATTATTTTTTTTAACAATGGCAGAAATGTTTAATTACATCTTAAAGTAATTTGGAAGTAAAACACAGCTTATTATGCAGTACTCAAGCTACATGTTACCCTGTCTGTTTTGTGTTCAGGTTACACTTTGACTTGTCAGTAGAAAAGTGGTAGTTCCTGGTCCAGGTCCCAGCCTTGCAGTGGAACATTCGCATTGTTAAGGAGTTCCCACAAGGTGATACCAAAGATCCACTTATCACACTGAAGTGTCAGGTTGTCTGGAGCCTCCAGCACCTCAGGGGCCACCCAGTGGATTCTGTCCAGAATCACTGAATAAACACACAGAAATACACACATGCATTAATGCAAACAAGACATTATTCAACAGGTATCTCAGTTTATTTCCTGATTGTTAAATACAGTATAATAATTCAACCATAACATTAAAACCACCTGCCTAATGTTGTAGAGGTCCCACTCATGCCCCTAAAGCAGCTCTGACCTGTCGAGGTATAGACTTCACAAGCTCTCTTAACCCTATAAAACCATTTGTATCATATTTGATATGTGAGGTTTTTGAGCAAAAAAAAAATTGCCAAAAGTGCTCCATGTATCAAATGTAATAAAAAAGAAATAGAAATAATCTAAATAATATGGCACCTCTATTCCTAAATGCCCGTACTTACTGTATGTCTATGCATATATGGAAAATAAAAATCGTGAATCTTGAATTTCGAATCATGAATTTTATTTTGGATTTTGTTAAAAGGTTTAATATTCTCACTCTACCTAGGAGGGGCACCAACTAGACGAGTTAGAATGAGGGGTGCTTGGGTTCGTTTAATCAAAATTAAAATTGATAACCCCTATAACTAGTAATGAGGACTTGTAGTATGGTGCTTGAGGAAGGAAGATAGACCCAGCGATGGCTTAAATAAGAACACACGGCTTAGGCCGGATTTATTAGACCAAGATAACTAAAATGACCTCTTATGAGTACAAAACCAATGAGTAAAAGAAAGAATGATAAAGGCAGTCATAAAAAGAACCAAGATTACCAGATTGGTTTTTACCACCTAAATGAAACGTCCGCGCTCTCTGAGTTAATTAGCCACTAG
>NW_018128001.1:0-4560 GCF_001952655.1 Monopterus albus
GAGACTCTGAGGACGGACGGACGGACAAAAGGACACACACACAGAGAGACATTCATTTGCACAACATTTTGATGTTATCACACAACAGGGCTCTGTGGTTGAAAAGACTAAGAGGTCACATGACTGAGCTGTGTTACTGTGTTGGTGTTTGACTGAGCTCATGTGCACTGAAGAGTAGATTATGTTTAAGTATCTATTTAAGTCATTTATTAGTAGAAGTTCAGATTAAACAGGATTAAAACAGTTTAGACAAGGCAAGGATTCTCCAAGTACTCTGCAATGTTATTTAATGTGACAAAGATAAATGAATCTATTTGACAGGGTACAGTAGTAGTAACACCAGTGATACTGCACAGACAGATTCTCCTCATTGAAATATTCAGCACAACTTGAAATGACACCAGCTGTTCAGGTTTCTTTGGTCTAGTGGTTTGGACTAAGACGAACGACGTCCAGCTGGACTTGGAAAAACATTCGGCTCGCTCCGTCTTTACCTGGGAAAGAGAAGAGCCTGCTGTCCACAGTGCGGGCTATGGACTGCAGTTTGACCACATCCATGGACTGGCCTATGTGCACTGTGGACGGCATGCTGCCCAAGGTGCCACGCACAAATTCTGCCACTTCCTGCACGGTGAACATCTGCAGCAGCTCATCAAAGATCGCTGGGAACGAGTTCAACAGAGCGGCCTGAGGAGGGGGAGGGAGGGAGAGAGAAGAGGGTGAGAGGAACATTCACAGCGGAGGGTACAACAGGAAGAAGGGAAGGAAACATTTAAGATAAAGACTGGGTTCTGTTTTTGGCCAGGTTCTGTGTCTGCATTTATGGCAAAGAGGAATGTGACATAACGTCACTCTGTAATAAGACTAAAGAGACAGAGCCGAGTCAGGGGGACACTGAGTAAAACCACACAGCGGTGGGAGGGCGGTCGGCCCAGACGCCAGAGCAAACAAACACCTCCAGTAACTGTTGGAGTGTTACACTGCAGGCTCTGTTCTGTAGGCAACCCAGCATCAAGCATCACCACTGGTACAGTATGTGTTAAACTAAGTGCTGCATTTTCCAACACAGCTGTTCACCAGCTGAGACGTTAAAAAGACAAACAGGAGAGTGAACAAGAAAACAGGTCAGTGAATTAATTCAGTGGACAAAAACAGATCGCAGCAAAATTAACAGGGACAGAATAATTAAGAAAAAGAAAATGTAGGACTGAGTTAAGAAGAAAAAAGAAACGTTGTCAGGGAAAAGTCAAGATGTTAAACACATCAGAGCTGCAAGTCTGAGTAGAGGAGGACAAGTGTTTTCAGTGGCACAGCACAAGGAAGATGGTGCAGCCGTAATGTGAGTATGAAGAACTTGTTGAAGTGAATTCATCTCCACATGTGAATCAACGGCCACTCTTCAGGGTTTGATGTGAGCTGAGGGGTGTGACTGCAGCAGGAGACGTAACAGCTAACACTCTGGAGCGTAATGTGTTTGTAGAACAACAGGGGTGTGTCCTGTCAGTGCAGGTTGTATAAGGCCTGTGTGTACATGAAAGATGTCAGGGAGTGAGTGTGCCATCACATGACTGTGTGTGTGTTTAAGACTCTAGGGGCAGGGCACTGTAGTTTTCATCCACACGTCTACTTACTGACAGTGGCCGCAGAGCGTTGAAGCTCGAGGCCTGGGCGCAGCTGGCCTGCCCTGGGGCAGGGGGCGGGGCTTGGCCAGTGACTAGTGCTAAGAGAGCAGCAGGCCCAACACCGGGGCCTGGGACGCCAGTTGGGCTCGGACAAGGTTGGGAGCCCTGTGGTGCATGGGCGTGGAGGGAACAAGCCCAGGGGGAATAATAGGGACCCAAAGGAGCAAAGAATTGTGGGAGATTGAAAGAGATGTTTAGGAAAGGTCCAAGGAACAAGTAGAGAGGATCATATGGGAGATAAGAGTCAGAGTAAAGCAACTAGGAGGAGATGGGAGACAAGCTAAGGAAGAAACACGTTTCAAGTACAAGCAAACATAATTATATCATCGGGGGAACTGTTAAAAACAAATGAGAGTTTCAAATAAACCAGGACAGTTTGCATTTCAAACAGGAGTCCATCATTTTGACATTTGATGCTTCAGTGATTAAAGACCTAGAAACTAAACATTTAGAACAAAGAGTTTAACCCATGTTCTGTTCGTGTGTGTTCACCTGTGTGAAGATGAGGGTCTCTGAGCTGCGGCTGTCCAGACTGAGGACGAAGCGGATCGACTGAAAGAGTTCCTGGATGCCGCTGCGAAACTGCTCCTCCTCCATACCACCGGTGGCCCGAGAGTAAAGGATCCGAGACTGGATGATGAACTTAAAGAGATACTCCAGGGCCTGATGTGTGTGAGACGGAAACGAGGAGGGAGGAGGACCCAGAAGACATTCATCAAAACATTATCACCAAATGCATTTGTTTTACTAACACATTAACATTCATCAGACACAATGTTTAACAACTACAGAAAAGAGAGAGAGACGTTCCAGAGTCGATGTGACTGAGTCCTAAACCATGGAAGTTTAATTCTGTCAGTTTAAGTTTCTTTACTCCTGTGAGTTCATCAACGTCTAAAGTTATTCTTGCATTTCTTTAGAATTCTGTTTAAATGTCTAACAAAAGATGTTGATCGAAGCCGATTTGTCTGGTTATAAAATGTAAAAACACAATAACACCAGTAAACTTGCACATCTTTCGCAGGATGAATCAGAACAGGAGAGAGAAAATACAAGCTGTGCACAAAAGGCACAGTCACCGTGGTGACGGACACGGGCTGAAACTGTCGGACAAGAGGAGAGAAGCTTGTTACATATGAATAGAAACTCAGATCTGAACCAACAGCTGCAGCTTAAACTACATCGTCCACGTTTACACGACAGCGTGACCCATCTGAGTCCGAAGTTTGACGCAGCGTCTGTCTGTTTGTGTGGTTCATGCTGCTCTAAACTCAGCCACAGGACTGATGCAGCAGTGAGTGTGTGCAGCTTTGTGTCGGCAGACTGAGCAGCGACATTCAGTGGTGACAAGTTACAAAGACACTTTATGATTCAAGGTGTCCACATATTGTACAGATCGCAGAGAAGTTCAAGGTAAATGCCAGCACAGAAGTCACTGAAGCAAAGAGGAGGATATCAGCAGCAGGTCAAGCGTTAAGATAAGGATTAAAGTCAGTGTGTTGGTAGTGAAAGCCAAAGGGAGTAAAGAAAGCCTGAGGCATCAGTGTTTGTTTAGCTGGTGACAGTTAGGTGGTGGTTACTAGATCACACCTCCAGGACAAATCTCTCCTTTCTTCTTTATATCATTTACTAAGTGAAACAAACTAAAGGTTGGAAGCTCCATATTTGCAAACTGTGATTTTTACACACACAATTATTAGAACAGCTCCAAAGTAACAAGCAGATTATTTACTTGAGTAACTGATCTCATCATACTGTAGGAACCTTTGTCGTCTTGTGTTTCTAAAACTGGTAATGACTCCTGCTGCAGCAGCCTCCTATCTCAGGGACTTTACAGTGGACATATCAGACCACAGCCCGGGTTCTTACCCTCATGGCTTCCTGTATGTGGTCCTGTCTCACCACCTCTGCAGAGCGGTCCATGTACCACTTCAGACAGCGGATCAGCTCTCTGAAACACAACACACACACACACACACTGCATTTAAACCTACAGTTTAACAGACACACGAGCTACTCAGTGAGATTCTCCCTTTACAGGACTTGGACCTGAGGTACAGCAGTGACCAGCTCTGATCCCAGTGCAGCACAGTGGTGTTTTCAGAAGGGCCCGAATGCAGTAAAACTTGAAATACTACAAACACATTTCAAACCAGAAATAACAACAGCAGCAACAAAATAGACTTTAAAAAACAAAAGCTCCTCTGATTTTGGTTAAATTCTTATTTGGTGCCAGCTGCCAGGGCTCCACTCCTCTATAAGACAAATCTGGGTCAGTGAAACCATGTTACCAACTTAACTTAACTCCTTCACCTGAATATTTACAATAATCCTGTTATTAGTGAGCATGTAAATGTACTTCAGATAAATATCTTAGACCTCAAAGTGTTGAGTGATGGTAAAACCAGTCTGACAAGAGTGATAACACAACTTACATGACAAACATACTGTACAATCAGGAACACACATATCTGCATATCGTTATTATTAAAGTGAAGCAGAGCACAGCTCGTCAGTGCACTGACCACTGAACCAGCCTGTTGTGTTGCCGTTAGGCAGCCAGAGTAAAACACTCACTTGTAGGCCAACGCCCCAGCAAAGTGCTTCTGGATGTACGTGTCCATCACCGGCCTGAAGTGGTAGAATTTACTGTGACAAAGTGGATGAGAACATTCCACTTGTCCCTAGGTTAAGATTGACTGATTGATTGATTTATTCTTTCAAACATGCAGAACAGAACAAATGAACAAATGACAACACACACATAATTACACATATCCAACCAATGCCAATCCAAAATCAGTTTGCTTATACCTATTACATGTTTGAATGGAGTAGGAAGAAGTCAGACTTATCCAGTCCTACCCCATAACATCAT
>NW_018128001.1:11158-16063 GCF_001952655.1 Monopterus albus
GCTTTGTATAGATTTGCATATGTTTCATTCATCATGTGATTATGTATATGTACTTGATTGTGTTGGGTTTGTTTTTAACTTTTAACGTATTTTTTATTTGTTTTATATTCTTATATTTTTAGTGGGTTATCTATTCTATTTATTGGTATGTGTGTTTGATATTGAGTGTGAACCGCTGCTGAAACAATGCAATTTCCCAGATTGGGATTATTAAAGTATTTCTATCTATCTATCTATCTTAGGAAAGTTCTGGAGTTGTCTGGGGCAACCAGAAGCCAGCCCCCTGTTGGCTGTAGCGCATCTGAACATCAGCTGACTGTTCATTTCTACCTGCCCCTTTTTCCAAACAATTATTTTACTGGACAATCAAGGAAACAAAACTTATGTGGCCTCTGATTATTGGCGTTGACGGGTCCAGAGGGCGGAGTACCGTTTAGGGGCACCCTAACACTCACCCACCCCCTGGCACTGCTGGGACCTCCTAGTGCGCATCACAGGACTGATCAAGCCTCGGAGCCCGTTTGCGCACCACTGCCGATAGAAGCTATGAAGTTTGTCCTGTGTCTCTGTCTCCTCATCTTGTCGGTCAAATCGATCGGTGAAGAAAACGGTAAGAAAGATCATTTGTAAATGAGCGATGATCCCGGAACTGTGTATGGTCCACATGCGTCAACGCATGTCCGCCCCCGGAGCGTGTGTGAGAGAATCCATGAATGTGAGGAAATAGTTTTAAATCACGTTTAAAACAGCCTCCAATCTGTTCCGGCGTCGAGACGCGTTTTCCCCAGTACGAACCCTAACCACAACCAGTGAGGGGGGCTGTGTTTCCAGTAGCTCCCACTGTGGTTAGGCGTTAGAGTTCAGGTTGGGGAAACGCGTCTTGACGGGGGAACAGATCTCGCCACAGCACGGAACACGGAGAGCAGTTTTTAAGCCGGGAACGCAGCTCCCGGACGGGCGGATAAAGCGCACGGCTCCGCACAAAAACGCGCCAAAAAGTTGAGCGGAGGCTCATCAGACACGTCAGCAGTCTGTCAGTGACCCTTTGACGGCTGGTGGGGGGAAGGACACCTCGGGCGCAGGTTTCCGCATCTTTTCTCTTGTAGGGGCGGGGTAACAGGTTTAGGGAACCGGCGGCACACGAGTCGGCTGATAACGCTTCTCTCCGTCAACACACAATGTAGATAAAAGATAACGTTAAAGTAAACAACAACTCTGTCAAGATGTATTAGACGTAACGCTCCATACACGTATGATTCGCAGTATAACGTCAATTCCTCCTCAAAGTCAGACGTACTGTTTTTCTGACTCACTAACTTTGGGGGACGCGTCTTTCCCGCTACACCAAACTTCATGTTCGGGCGCTGACGCCTAAATGCAGCCGCTTTAGGCTGTTGTTCTTCCTCTGGCAGGATCGGGATGACACTCATGTCCTTTAGGCCATAAACTACTCTTCAGAAAACCCAGGTCATCTCAACAGTCTGCGTTTCTGCATTAATGTGATCTGAGGAATAACCATCCTGTCCATGGAAATGGGAATTCATTGATTTTATTAGGATGTAAAAGTCAACATACCACATGTAAACGTCATATCTTTGTTAAACACAGCATGTTCTAAGTAACAGTGGGCTGTACAACCAAGACAAGCTGAAAGACACTAAAGCTCAGAGAACTGCTCAGCTGGATAATGATTCTATGTGGTTTTAAAAGGCAGCCATCACATTACACAGTCATTTGATCCACAGTGAATACAGAGTAGAAATATGTAAAGGGGGACACTGGACTTTTGCTTAAAGACCAAACTTATGCAAGGTAAGATCACTACTAGTTCTGTTGATGGATCTGAAATGATTCCAAAGTCTAGTACAAAATGAATTCTGGTAAAACTCTATAGTTTACCACTGTACTTGTAATTATTTTTTATTTGGTCTGTTGAACTGGATTCTCACAGCTGAACAAAGGGGATCTTTAAATTAAAGTTTAGATTTATTACTTATGTAAAAAGGACAATGCACAGGCACATATACTGCACCAATGCACATTTGTACCTGTTGTTTCAGGGTGGGGGCTGCCAGTCATGTGTAAGTTGACATACACTGACCGGCCACTATATTAGGCACACCTGTACAACTACAGTATGTGCAATCCAGTGCAACACTTCCACCTTAACATCTGTGTCTATGAAGCTCAGAATGTTTCAGTTTGTGGTGAAATTGTTTTAAATGTATAAATGATATTTTTATTACTGAGGCCACAGTTAAAGGTGGTGTTGTACTGGACTACATTATATTCAGTGGTGTTCCTAATATTCTGGCCCTCTCATGTATGTAGCTGGGGAGGACAAACGTATAGAGACATCTCTGAATAATAATAATGTAGTCCAGTACAACACCACCTTTAACTATGAACTCAATAATAAATATAACCACAAAGAAAAATGTACTGTAATGTTTTTAACTGTAAACTGTTTATCAGCTGGTGTTTTAGAGTAAAAGTGTTATTAGATGTTCTCCTTCACCTTGTTAGCTACTATTAAAACATAATGACTGAAACATGGTTTGACCTCCCAGGGCCAGATGTCACAGTGACTGTTGAAGAAGAGGAGGACGCCATCTTACCCTGTTCCCTCGGCATCCCGGAGCACATCACGGTGTTTGACTGGAAGAAGGATCGGCAGGAGGTGTTCTTTTATGAGAATGGTCATCATTACAATAATGGGCGTCGAACTGGTCAAGATCAGCAGTTCAAAGGACGGGTCTCGCATTTTGAAGAAGAACTAAAGAACGGCAACGCGTCCATTGTCATCAAGAATACAAATCTGGCCGACAGTGGTAACTACACCTGTGTTTTTCTTCAGCCTCAGAAGAAGATACTGACCATTCAGCTTCTTGTCAGTGAGTACTCTCATAAAACTTCTCTAAATCTAATTTAAATAACCAATACTGGAGAATTTCAGATTGGTTATACTAAAATATTTAGATTCTCATCAAACTCCTGAGCATAATCCAGACACGATGCTGATGGGACAGGCTGCACTTCAGTGTTCTACATCTGTATACTTCAATATGTATTAGTATCCAAGAGACACATCACATGCAGGGTGGATACATTAACAGACACCCACAGATGTTAGATTGTATTAATGCTTTTGGCAGGTTTTGACGTAAGGAGGGAAACAAACATGAGGAAGTTTCTCTATTTGAAATGAAATGATTCATCATCGTCCACATTCACATGGATACCATGAACAGTGTGGGCTCCAACCTGTGTTCCATTTTATTGCCTATATTTGTTTAATTTGCTTAATGCTCCAAAATCTAGATGTTAACAGTTCATTTTTGTTATGAACCTGTGGATGTATTGTCAACCACCAATGAATTACTTCAGACTCTTTGGCAAGTTCTGAAACCTTCAACTTCCTGCACCAGTAATTGAACATTATATCATAATTATGAAATAATAAGGCTCCAATGATTTTTTCTTTTGTGAATACAATGTTCTTTCTGTAGAAGTAGCCTAGAGAAAGAACACTGTTTTTATTTAGTTTCCCCATAGTTCACATGTTCAGCGTTTCTAGAACATTTGAATGGTGTCCTTTGGGGATTATGGTGATTTACTGTAGCTGATCTTTATTAACCACAGCACCTGTAGTTTAGGCTCACTGCTCACAGGTGGTTTAAAGAGGTCCAGCTTAGTAGTAGTGTCCTAATGTCAAGACAGAACAGACAAGCAGCTTTGTGACACAATATTCAGACTCAACAATATCAGCCTTAATAAAACCAAATAACCCACTGACTGACTGAGAGCAGCAGGAAGCACAGATGTTTGTAGAATACTAATTGTTACTTTGCTTTTTGTCCAACTCAGCCTTTTTATAACCAGTATTCAATGAACAGGTTCATGTTCCCTGTTTTGTTCCAGTATTAAATGTCCAACAAGCACATAAACACTAACATGCTGTGTATATGTTCCATGTTTGTCCTTAAGAACCCCCCCGAAAGGACAGACCAGCTGAAAACATCCCTGGTGAGTCCTGTTTCAGATAATGCCGCTCATATCAACACCTGCAGTGTGTGTGACACGTTTTTTAAAGGTTTGTACAGATTTAAATGATATTGTTCTATAAAGTTCATTATGCATCCGTATTGGTCGCCACTGGCCAAAGTCTGGGATGTTTAATAGACTGTCTGGGCCAATTGTCAATCCACTGTGAAGGGTCAGTGTATCACAGAAATGCTTTGAATCTAAGATACTGTCTTCATGTGATCATACGAGTAGGTATGTGCAGAGTGAGGAGCAGATCCAAGTGGCTGTAAGGACGTTACAGACTGCATTAAAACAGTTTTCTAACCTGGTGCCCACATCCCTGCCCATATTTTCTGCCATGTTTGAGATGTTTCACTCATGTCCTGAGAGGCTTAGAGATGGATGTTACATAACTTGTGCATATGACGTGCACAAAACTAACTTTTCCACTGTGTTTCTCTACATTAAAATGAATGCCACCGTAACCTTTCAGTGTCAGAGCCCCACTGGGTGCACGCTGCAGAGGTCGGCACATCGTAAGTCAAACTGTTAAACATCAGGACAGTGTACACCACTACTGTTGTGTAGTCACTCATTGCCAATGGTCTGGTACGGTGTCAGACTTTGTCTGTGTTAGTAACACACTAACAATCCCCCAGTCATGACCCTGTTGTCACAGAGGGTCTTTTTAGTTGATGTAGATTTATACCAGAACATCTGGTTCAGAGAAACCAATGACATTAAATAGTTTGGTGTCTAAACTGATACCTACAACTCCACAGACTCTGAGACCTTTTCTGGTGCTTGCTGGTTGTTTTAAATGCTCAAGATTAAATATGAGCTTCACTAATGTAATTCATCTGATTATGGGTCTATGCC
>NW_018128001.1:18792-23065 GCF_001952655.1 Monopterus albus
ATTTGAAGGACACTATATTTGGTCCTTCCTCCAGTGCACTGTGTGCCAAAAAGCTGACTCCTGTCCACTGCCCATTGAACTGAGCTGGTAATGAACCTTAACAGTTAAATGAACAGGTTCTGATGAGCATCTCACGTGAATCAATGTTTCTCTCCCACCCCTGGTTAGCACCCAATTAAAGGAGACATGTATAGTTATTATATCTGAGGTTAGAAAACTTAATTCATGGCTGGTCTGTACTGATACACAATAGGAATGAGATCTTGACTTTAACTAGTTTATTGTTGTGCATATGTTTTACTGTAGTTAGTGACCTGAAACACGTGGCTGTTGTATTATTGTTAAGCAAAGGTTTTCATTTAAAAAATGTGTTAAAAAGTTGTTCCTTCCTACAGACCCATCCCAACGGGGACCTGACGGTTTGGAAGTTATCTGTAGCTGGTTTGAACGACTCTGGAGCCAGAGGGCCACTGATGGCTGTGATGGACAAACAGGAATCCCAGCCAAAGACCTAAAGACTCTTACTCAAAGGCTGACTAAGGATAGTCAGACTGTGTAAAGAGGTAAGCAGACCAGGAAAAAGACAAAATAATCAAATACACAAAACATCTCCTGAGCATGTCCAACTGATAGTAGACCCAGATTATGCTGAATGTCTAGGGGTCCCCCAGGAGGGGCTGGAGGACGCTGTTGGGGAGAGGGATGTGTGGACCCAAGAAGAAGATAAGGGATGGATGGATGGAGGCCATAACATGACCATCAAAGGGATGGTGAAGGGTCTAAAAACTACAGGGACTACAAACTTGTCAACCCAGTTTTCTTTCTGTATGTCTGTAGGTTAAACATAACAAGAGCCTTGGGGGAAAATATCACACCCATGCAGCCCAGAGTGTGCTGTGAGGACCACGTCCCTACCTTGAGGATCTCTCCATCAGCGTACAGCACATAGACGGTGACTTCGATGTTCTTCTGGACGCGCTTCCCTCCTCTCTCAAAGTCTCCTCGCTCCAGGGTCAGGTACAGGTCGTTTCGGATGTCACCTGGGACCGGACACATGGACAGACACACCTCTGTTTACGCCACGTTTCACTTCAGAAACGGACTAAACAAAACCTGTGAATATCAGCCTGACAAAATATTTCTGTGACCTTAGACAGTGAAGTATCAGGCATCAGAAAATATTCAGCAACTCTAGTGTGCGACATGCACAGTTAATGTGTGTAAAAGAGGCGTGAAAGACACGCATGTGGTTTGTGTGTAGTTGTATTAAGTTAGAATCTGACTGGTTATTAAGAAAATTCTCTGGGAGACTGAAAGCATTTACAGACATGGGTAATAACAGCATCTTAAATTAGTCTATGGATTTTCCAGTGTAACCAGTTGCTTCTGACTTTATCAACAGGTTTTCACCTGTGGTGTCACAGGTTTTGTCTGAATCTGATCTCAGGGAAGAAGAATGACACCTGCTCCCCCTCAGCAGAGAAACGTGAAAACAGCCTGTTAGTGATATATTATGGTCAGTACAATGAAGGAGAGCAGATATTTATGAAGTACAAACATAAGAAAAACACCTTTTGACTGTGTTTGTGTGTGAAATTGTCATAAATGTATAAATTCAATACTCTGGTATTTGTTTTTAAGGCCATCCACGGCCTGGCTCTGCCTTATTTGTCTGACATGCTATCAATTTACGTGCCACGAAGAGCCTTGCGCTCTTCAGGACATTTGTCTTTGGTTGTCCTGCGATCGCGGTATAAAAAATGGGGTGACCGATCCTTTGCCGATCCTATGGCCCCAGGCTTTGGAATTCCCTTCCTTTAGTGGTGCGATCGAAGGTGGAACTAGTGGTTTTTAAGTCTGTTTTAAAAACCTTTTCCTTTAGGCAGGCTTTTGAGGCATGGTTTTAAAAACCTTTTTCTTTAGGCAGGCTTTTGAGGCATAAATTGGCTTTTTTTCATTTACGGGTATGTTAACATGGATTGTTTATGTTATTTTCTTAAATTTGCTCTGGGTCTCCTCTGGTTCTTATTTATTTGTTGTGTTTTATGTTTGCAGTCTTATTTAGATGTAGTGATTTTACTTGTTTGTAGTTTTGTTCTGTTGTACAGCACTCAGGGCTCCTACGAGTTGTTGAGTGCTATAGAAATATTATTGAAGTGGTAAAACTTATGTTACTGACCCTGGCTTTGCTTTATTTTTGTTTTGTTTAACTGGAAATCGGTGTAGTGCGCTCTGCTCTCGTCTATGTGTTGTTGCACAAGTGAAACCAACTTTCCAACACACAGAAGGTTTAATCACAGATCTGTGTGTTTGCACTGTTTGTGAATGAGGCCCACGAAAAGCCACTGTCAAATTCCTTGTGTGTTCAACATACAATAAAGGTGATTCTGATTCTTTCATTCTAGTTTTTTATTATTATTATTTATCATTTATATGCACAACAACAAAAAGTTGTGTCTGTGAAGTTTCATCTGATTCATCCAGAGGAAACAGCAAGTAAAACTAGAATCCAGAAAGATGTTTTAATCCTCATCCAAAAGGCTTCTGCAGTCCATTTTCTCTTCTACAGTTGCTATTTTTTCCCATAAATATTAGTTATTAACTCAAGTTCCTGGTTCACCAAATAATGACACCTTCACTGACACACCTTTGTTTTGAGGTGTACATGCCTCTGTCACAGAAAACCTCTTGAAATGTCACAGGCTTGTTCATGTTATTAGTTACACCTGTGCTTTTTCCTCCTACAAGTCAAAATGTCTGTTGTGAAGAGGCCTATTCAGACTCAGTGAGTTCATATTACAGCCCACACAAAGTCATTAAAGATCTCCCTGGCCGCAGACAAACAAACAAACATGGGTCAATCTTCAAACTCATGATTCACTGAGGTGGCCCCCAGGCTGTGAGGAGGTACATGTGTCTGTAGGTGTGACTCACCTGGCATGATGACATCAGGGAAGCCCAGTTTGCGTGTTATGGCCACGCCCCTGCTGAAAATGAGCGGGTTCTCCCTGCGGACCTGTTCCATGTCGCCTCTCAGCAGCTGCAGAGAGATGATCAGACCTAGAGAAGGAAGGAGAAGACAAGGAGACAAACAGGAGAAAGAAGGTGTCATGAGGGTTGACAGGCAGGAAACAAGACATTTTAGGAGAAAAACAAGGAGGGAAGGCGGCAGCACGGTTCATTTCTGTTCCAATAAGATGATTTTAATCAGTTTCAGGTTTTTGCTTTATTTTTTTTAAACATGCACAGATCAGATGCAATGAATCATGTTAATGTGGACGCTCAGACTATTTCTAGTCATGCAGTACAAGTACAAGACACTGATACAACACACACACTCTCTCTCTCTCTGCCCGTCGTACCGTAGTTTGTGCTGGGAGCCGTGTATTTGGTGCTGGACTTGCGGATGATGTTCTCGTGGATCTGGTACCATTCGTTCTCATTGTTACACCTGGACAGCAACACAACATTTTCATGTCTGACTCAGACTTTTTTGCTCATTGACAGTAGAAATAATAAAACACACACAACTGTCTTGTCTTTTTTGCTCCGTACCAGCAGATCTTATGAAACAATGCACAGGAAATTTCCCAGTAATCCCACCAGTTGGTACAATGTGAACTACTAACAAAGTGGGAAAAGGCCGGTTCATGCTTCATGTGGATGACAATGCAATGTTTATATTAAACACTGAGAGAGAGGACAGAGACAGACGATATTAAATAAGCAGAGGTGGGAAGAGTAATAACATTTTGTACTCAAGTAAAAGTACAATTTGCATATGAGCCCATGTGAAAGACTGATTCCAGTGGTTTTCATTGTCTTTCTGCTGCTGGCAGATGAAGAGCTGAGCTTTCCTACGATGCCTCTAACATGTTGCTGCTTTTAGTCTCATCAGTGTTTCAAGGAACACAGAGGATGTGAGACCAGCCGTGAAGCATGAGCCGTCCTCAGGAGCTCAGCTAACGTTTCTGTGAGGCATCAAACACACAGAGTCACAGTTGCATCATGCTGTGACTGTGACTCTATGGGGCTCCTGGAGGCACGTCTTCAGAAGTCTGAGCCGAGGGGGATTCTCTCTGGTGCTGCAAGTTTCAGTGGCATTAAAAGACTGTAGACTCCTGAGTGGCACCACAGTGAGGTGGCTGTCTGGGGTAGAAGGGGAACTCTCAGCGTCTGTCTCTGTCCTCTCTCAGCGTCTGTCTCTGTCCTCTCTCTCAACGTCTGTCTCTGTCCTCTCTCAGCGTCTGTCTCTGTCCTCTCTCTCAGCGTC